>NC_080080.1:66398828-66698828 GCF_949987535.1 Balaenoptera acutorostrata | reverse complement strand
TTTTGGACATGAAGCCAGCATCCTCGTTTTCCACGAAGGGACAGCAGAGGGTGAGGGAAGCCAGATACAGTAGCTATTTAACTGCCCAAAGGAAACCTCCCCTCTTGGAACTGGGGGTGGGAGAAGCACGTGAATGAGGAAAGAACAAAAGGAGTACAGTACACTGTGATATGCCTGGAACCATCTGCGTTTGCAAACTGAATACCGGCAGAATTTCTGTTGTTTTTCTGGTGTGATTTCTGTTGGAATTCTACAAGGGAATTTTGGCGGCAAACCACTTATTTCACACGCTTCATTTCCTAACCACTCCCTAAGTCACCCCCTCTTCTTTGTTCCATGGCCCTACTCTCCAGTGTTTTGCATCAAACATACTCAATAAAGAGTAACAGCAGATTGGACTTCCTTAGTGTCTCCTGTGTGCCAGAGCTAGTTCTATGCACTTAACAGGTATTCGTGTCTTGAATCTTCACACTGACCCTAGGGGGTGGGTACTATCACCGTCCAATTTTACAGATGAGAAATTGAGGCACAGAGGGGTCCCTCAAGAATTAATGAATTTGTGAGTTTAACCTCCAGTACCCCTAGAATTGTAAGATAACACACCACATAAATATAGAGCTTTGAGTCAAGTTGGAATAGTTGAGTCATGATTATTCAACAACTTTCTAATTATAAGAAATGTTAATTACAGAAAAGAAAAAATATAAAGAGAACTTATAGTTTAGTTCATGGTAGTGTTATCCCACTATCCAGAGGTAAATCCCTTTTTTACTGTAGAAATTATTTATTTTTTGTAACATCTTTAATGTGGAAAATCTTTTTATCTTCTTTGGGATGTATGCACCTTTTTAAAAACACCTTAAACTGGATCTACACCTAATATCATTTTATATCGTACCTCTTGCACGTCCATGGTGTTTTGCCACTAAGGACTTTGAAAATACGACTTAAGAAAGGATAATATCAAAATTTAACCTCTTGGACAATTTCAGTTATTTTTAGGATTTGTGATCAGTCATTTACTTTTAGAAAGTTAATGTCTGCAAATTGTAAAAAGAGTAGGGTTCACTGTAGACTATTACTTTCAAAAATTTGGAAAAAATTAAAAAGACAAAGGCGAACCTTCTGTGTAACCAAATCTGGTGTTAGTGCTTAGGCTTCAAGTGGACGAGTCACGGTCCCCGCTCTCAAGGGACTGCCTGGGGGTGGGGTGCGGGTGTAGAAGGAGGTAGACGGAAAATCATAAGATATTACGGGAGGTATTTTTACAGTGAAAACAGCCTCCTTTCCCACTGTGGAACCCCAGCTGCCTGCCTGCATCTGTACCTGCAGAGTCTGCCTGCCTTCTTACTGAAGCCCAGCCCTGTACCTGATGTCCTGAATCCCATCCTCTCGTGCAACCCAAGGACTTCAGTCTTTCCGCTGTTCCCTCTCTTTGCCACACCTTGTATCATCTCTACTGGATCATTCCCCCTGACACCCAAACATGTCTAAATATCTTCTATTTTAACACTAACCCGCCACCTACACACACACACATACACGTTGATCCTATGATCGTCTCCACATCCTACCCATCTCTTTGCATTTTGTCATTGTGGAAACTCTCAATCAATCTTTCCTGTTTTCACGGTGTCAACCCTCATCCTCTTTTCAACCCACTCCCATTGGGCTTACGTCTTCTGCCTCACTGAAATGGTGCTTACCAGGGTCATTACCAGCCAACGTTCTTGGCAAATCCAACAGTCACTCGACACAGTAGTGCCACCCCCTCATTCCTGAAACACCATTCCCTAGATTTCTGTGATGCCTTGTACTTTCCCACCTACTTCACTGTCTACTCCTTACCACTCTCTCTTGCGAGTTCTTCTTTCTTGGTCCTGTTTCTAAGTGTCTGATGCCCAAGCTTATGCCCTCTTCCCAATTTCCTCTTTCCCCTCCGAGATGTTTTGTCTCATGCCTATATGATTCCCAAAACTGTATCCTCACATTTGCCTCTCTCCTCTGAGATCCACACCTAAATGTACATAATCTCTTGACCTGAATGTTGAATAGGTATTTCAAACTTAATATGCTCAATGCAAAATATTTGAGGACAACTCTTCCCCCAACCTCGCCACCCCAAAGCGCTCTTCGTCATCTCAGGTAACGTGAACACCCATCCAGCTGCTCAGGTCAAAACCTAGTGGCCATCCTTGATTCTGCTTTCCTTCTCCTCCCACATCTGACCCATTAGCAGATTCTCAGTGCTTCCACCAAACTATACTGTAAATCCTGCAACTTCACACCACGTCCGGAACTGCTACATCCTCAGCCCAAAGCAACCGTCTCCTAACTGGTCTCATTGAGTCCAGTTCCTCATATGATAACCAGTCTGTAGTAAACACTAGTCTATCATATTCATGCTTAAAACTCTCTAGTGGCTTCCCATTGCAATTAGAAAAAAATCCAACTTCTTTACCACAGTCTACAAGGCCCTTCATGATCTGGACCCTGTCACTTTCCCCCCATTCACTCTGCCCCAACCAAATGAAGCTCTTGTTTATTTCTTGAATGAGCAAAATGCATTCCTACCTCAGGGCCTTTGCACAGGCCATTCCCCTTCCAGAATGACTTCCTGCTGTTCCAGCTGCTTCCTCCCAACTTCCTGGTTTCTTCACAAACATCCTCTCTTCAGAGACACCTGTTCCTGAACATTTCAGCTAAAGATGTCCCACTCTCAGCTAAAGATGCCCCATCTCAGCTAAAGAGCCCTTATCCCTTAAATGACTCTCTGATTTTCTTCCTAGCACTTATCTCTACCTGAAATTATTTTATTTACATAGTGTTTATTTCCTACTTCCCCTCCACGAAGAGGGTAACCTTCACTCAATTATCGCTGCATCCTCAGCATCCAGAATTGTGCCTGGCACTTAATAGTTAGTAAATATATATTGACTATTGAATGAAGGGCAGAAGGTATAAAGAGTTTACGCAATGCTATGAGCATCTCAGTTTTGAAGCATCACAGAGAAACAGCATTTATAACCCCATCGTCCAGACTAGCAACATTATAATGTATTCACCTCCAGTTATTTTTAATATGTCATAGATGCTAAAATCAGAATTATACAGTATAATTTATTTTGTAGACTGCTTATTTTTAAAGTTACATAATGGTAGCTTTTAAAACTGTATTTTCCTCCAGTTTTCTTAATATGCCACACTTTTTTAAAAAATTAATAAACCTTATTTTTTAGAGAAGTATTAGGTTTATAGCAAAACTGACCAGAAAATACAGAGATTCTTCATATACCCCCTGCTCCTACACATGCATAACCTCCCCTCGTATCGACATCTCACACTAGAGTGGTACATTTGTTACAACCAATGAACGTATATTGACACACCATCACCACCCAAAGTCCATACTTGACATTAGGGTTCGCTCCTGGTGTAGTACATTCTATGGGTTTGCGCAAATGTCTCATGACATGTACCCACCATTGTAGTATCACATAGAATAGTTCCACTGCCCTAAAAATCTTCTGTGCTCCAACTAGTTCATCCCTCTTTACCCCCAACGCCTGGCAGCCAGCTGATCCACAGTTGTGCCTTTTCCAGAATGTCAAATAGTTGGTCTCATAGTATGTAGCCTTTTCAGATAATATGCCATAAATTTTAACATTAAGGCTACACTGTACTGAACAGTCTATTTTTAAAACTTGAAATGGACCATGAATATTTTCCCTATATTTAATAAGCAGTCTGAAAACAATTTTCAATGAGGATGTATCATTTATCACTATTCAACTATTTTAGGATATTTAAAATATTTCTATATTTTAGTGGTAAAAAACACCATGTGGGAGATATAGCATGGGGTTGAGTGGACTTCTAGAAAGCACTGGACCTGAATCACTTGTCTAAGCCACTCAGCTGCATGGCCTTAGATAAGTTTTGTTTTAACCACTCTAAGCTTCTCTTGGCTATTCAATAAAATGGAGATAATAACAGTGCTCTTATCATAGAAATATCAGGGTATTAAGTGGAATAACATATGTAAAGCACTTAGGACAAGTGTTCAATAAATGTTCATTAATATTGTATCAATTCTCTGCCTATAACTGTTTTCTTAGAAGTTAAAAGTGAAATTACTGAGTAAAAGGATTCCATACATTAAGGTTCTGAATACATACTGTCAAGCTACTTTTCTCAAAACTTGTACCAATTTCTATCCTTATCAGTAATATACACAAGTGTTCCTCCTACTGCACTGTAGACCATATTACTGATTTTAAAGCTTTGCCAATTTGGTGGGCAAGAGGCTGAACACTTACTCTCTAACATTTCTGATTACCAGAGGTGAAATCCAACATTTTCTTTTCTATGTGTTGAAAATTTGAATGCTTTTCTCTTGTGAATTATCTGTTCATGTCCTTTGCTAATTTCTTTAGGTTTTTCTTAATGAGTTGCAATAATATTGATTATTTTATTGGTTAGAAATAGCTTTGTCTTGGGCTTCCCTGGTGGCGCAGTGGTTGAGAGTCTGCCTGCCAATGCAGGGGACATGGGTTCGAGCCCTGGTCTGGGAGGATCCCACATGCCGCGGAGCAACTAGGCCCGTGAGCCATAACTACTGAGCCTGTGCGTCTGGAGCCTGTGCTCCGCAACAAGAGAGGCCGCGATAGTGAGAGGCCCGTGCACCGCGATGAAGAGTGGTCCCTGCTTGCCACAACTAGAGAAAGCCCTTGCACAGAAACGAAGACCCAACACAGCCAAAAATAAATTAATTAATTAATTTAAAAAAAAATTTGCTAAAAAAAAAAAAAAAGAAATAGCTTTGTCTTTTAATATTATCTATGGCTTTCAAAAACAGTGTTTGTTTTCTTCCCTGACTACAAAAGAAATTAGTATATATGTTATAAAGAATTTGGAATACACAGAAAAGTACAAATAAGAAAATAAAACCTGGGATCTCAGATAGAAATAACATTAAAATTCTAGAGTACCTCTTTCCATCTGTTTTTTGTTCCTCCATTTATTTACTATTTAACATGTACTTACTGGGTGCCTTCTATGGGCCAGGCACTGTGCTAGAGAAACAGTAGTGACTATATTATACATAGGGTATATAATTTTTTAACAGAATTGAGAGCAAACTATGTGTGTATACTCCTCAAAATGTTACTTTTTAAAAAATAACTTTTTGTTGAAGAAAGTATATATTATAGCTCAATGAATTTTCACAAATGGAACATAGTCATGTAACCAGCTCCTGGGACAAGAAATGAAACATGATCAGAATTCCATAATTTGGAAATATTTATAATTATAAATAGTTGCCTTTGTCTTTGACAAGTAAAAATTCCTAGATGTACAATTAGCACAAATGGTATCAATCTTTTTAGGCTCTTGATGCTTACCGCCAAGTGGCTATCCAAAAGTTTATTTCCTGTAAGCAATGTGAGATCTCCTTTTGATCTACCTATATTTTCTCCTTGAGTTTTATTCTTTCACATTTTTAACTCTGTAATTTACCTATTTCTGTATATAAATTGAATAATCCATTCCTTCACTGGTTAATTTGTTTGGTTTCATTTAATGCATACACAATTTTTCTACAAGTTGGGTCTGTGTCTGAGCTCTCTCTTCTCCCTATAGTTCAATGTCAATGCCGTGCCAACATAAATCTTCATATTATTGTCGAATTATAAAACATTTAATATTTGGTTGAGCTGGGTGCTCACTATTACTGCTTTTTGTCCAAAACTTCTAGGTATTTTTGCCTATTTATCCTTCAAATGGACCTTACAACAATTTTGTCATATTACAGAAAAGAAAAGGAATGGAAGAAATCTCATTTATTCAAATCTTCCTTTAGATCCTTTGGTAGGATGTCAAAGTTTTATTCATATATTTCCTATAAACACTTCTTATATAGGTTACTCCTTAGGTTACTCCTTATCTTTCCTTTCAATTTTTTTAGTGTGTTGTAGTTACTGCAGCTATTTAAAAATTATAATTTAATTAAATTTCCTACATGTGTGGCTAGAAGAAGGCTATTGATTTTTAAATTTAATTCTATAGTCTTTTACTTTTCTGAAGCCCACTGTAAATTCTAAAACAATTCCTGTAGATTCTCTTCAGTTTTCTATGTATATCAAATATTATGCAAAAAAAACCCAATAATTTTAATCTTTCATTTCATTTCTTTCATGTCTTATTGCGCTGCTCCAAATTCCTAGAACAATGCAGAATAATAGTAGCGACAGAGGACATTCTTATTTTGTTTCCATCTTTATGACAATTTGCCTCTATTATTTTATTGCTAAGTACAATGTTGGCTGTTGGTAAAGGAAAATATCTTTTATTATGTTAAAGAGCCACATATTTTGACTCCTAACTTTCTGTTAAACATCAGAATCAAGGAAGTCTTGGAATATAGGTTTATGTTTCTATTTTTTACTTCAGATAAAATAAAGATGATAGAATCTTGTGAGAAATGATGAGATAGGAAGAACATGTAAACTTATTCATGAGTAACAATAATGGATAAACTATGGGTATTGCTTCATTTTGATCACCAGTTACAATATAGTTAAATTCAATACATATGTCTTTTGTCTAATAATCATTTGTTGCTTGCAAACTTATTTTGCCTCCTAAATTGAGGGCTTTGATGTTACTCTTATTAGCTAAGAAAACAGATGAGGTCAAGCAACCTATCTTAAAACAGAAAGGCAAGGTCAAGTCTATGGTCTTCCATGGGAAAGGACACAGAAATCGATCTTCTATCTAAGACAACAGATAAGAATTTAACAAATACTCATTAATGGTCAACATGTATAGGGCAATATTCTAGGTGTTATGAAGGACGTTACTAGGATTTTTAAAGAAATGTAATCCTTTATGTTTGCTAAATTTATCAGAAAATTAAATACACATACAAAAGCCCATGTCCAGAGCTGAAAATGACAAGTGGCATACACATGCCTATGGGTACATTTATGTTTAGAATGCAATTACTGATAGGCCCACACACTTTCATAGAGTTGTTTCTTGGCTGTGACATGCACTGAAGGAAGAAAACAGCTCAAGCTCTTCCGGAAGTGTCTCCTTTACAAGCACCTATGGAACCAGAGCATCCGGCATCTACAAAGAAGCTGGACCCGGGGCATCAGAGTTCATTCTTGTTTAGCAACAAAGCACTTTCTAGGTGAATTATACTTTTCCACTCAAAAAGTCAACTTCTCAATTAGCTTACAACTTTTCCACTTTTGGAAGCACAAGCATTAGGTCACTACAGAACGCTTCGCTTGAGATCAAAGCTACTTAGCATTGTCATGACTGATATTTTGAAGGAAGATTTTCTTCCTAGCTAAAAATCAATTTATAAACAAGATAAATTAAAATAATTAACAGACGATAACCCAAGTTTTAGACTCATAACAAATTATTGCAAATTTAAAGACTGAATGAAACCAAGGGGCAAACTAATTTCTTTGCTTTATAAGAAAACTCATTATAGCTTACTTGCTTTAAATTATGGCATTACTTGGAGACTGTCCATGGTGCCTTTCCTTGGCCTTTGACTCATCAAACCCAGCCCTACTGAGACCAGAACCTTTGGTCCCAGGCCTTCTCTTAATAGAAAATGTGAAAACAAGGAGCTACAAGAGTAGGTGATTGAAAATCAAACCTGGGACAGGAGTCTACATATCAAAGGCCCAAGAAAGGGCTGGGGTATTGACATTGTAAAGCTTGACACCAAAGAATCCTCTGGTCTGTCCCAACTAACCAACATACTAGGAGCGTGAAGGAGAAAGTTGTAGCACAGCTTCACACTCGACTAGGCGAACGTGGTGTGTACAACCCAGAAGACAAGAGGCGGGTCCCTGCTACTTCCCAACCCTGACCCCTGTGGCCTGAGAGCAGAGACTCTTGGAGGCTACCATGTTGATAACATCAGTTAGGATGGCAACCATAACGCCAGTGAGATGATATTACTTAACACCAGACAGAAAGAGAACATTCGACATCAGTTTGTGCCTTATTTTTCTTTAGACTCATATCAATCCTGATGAAATATCGTCCTTTAATTGTGGAAAAATCCAGCAGGAGAACCGACAAAAGGCAAGTTAAACTGAAATGTTATCGTATTCAGACGGTTGATCACCTTTCAATAAAAATCCAACAGAAAGAGCTCTTTCTCCATTCAGTCAGAAAGAGACAGACTTTACTAAAGAAGCTGGAAAAAACCCTCCAATTTCATACTGTCATTCATAAAAAATGACTTCCATAATAAGCATCGTCGGATTGCACACGGAGACCTTTTGGTAAAATGATATGCAGGGTGTTAGTCAGACTTGGAAATAGGAAAGCCAGGAGTGCATGGAACTCAAGTCTAAACCCTTCTCTGGGTGGGGGGGAAATATTATTTCCTCAGATAATTGTGTCTCCCTGTCACCCATGTTCCTTCACATGTCAAACATTTTTAATGGTTCAAAAACCCAGCTTTCTCCTTTTTATTTATTTTTTCCTGAAGTGTCAACAGAATTAAATTGTGATTGCTTTTATTAAAAACTCTCACTAACTGAGATGACAAATAAGACTTTTAAAACTAAAATGGTTAACTTTTTTATGTCTTAAAATACAGTGAAGATATTTCTAAATTACTTTAAAATCATATCGAAAATTTCCTAAATAATATCCTAATAACCATTTTAAGCAAATACTTTGATAACACAAGAATTGTTACTGGAAGCTCCTCACATAGTGTATTTCATTATTCAGAATCTCTTTTAAGCCACAGCTTGAACTAACCAAATTATACAGAGTGGCTGGCAAAAAGTTAAGATTTTAAAAGAAAATGAGGCTTAAGTCAACAATTAGAGTTCAGAAATCACACTTCAAGCTAACCAATAGATTGTTAATCTCCTTGAAATTACCTGTACTCTAGATCTTCAAAAGCTAAAAACATGTAATTAAAATATATTAAAATATTCATGTCCTTTACCACAGTACATTGCTAATTGGAGTGTGAAATCAAGCATTACCACATCATTTTTGCCTGATGAGATAATTTTGGTTTTCTAAAGAGTATTAAGCTAATACATTTATTTTTGCCAGGAAATAATTTTACTCTATTTTGAAAGAAACTAATATTTGCAATGACCAGTCTCAGGTTTGTTGAATTACAAAAATATAAAGTGAAAGATTGAAATAAGTATAAAAACCAATGTATTTTTTAAATATTGCACAAATCTAAAGCAAGTAAATAATTTCCGAAGACAGAGGCTAAGTGAATCTTTTATTTATACTTTTGCTTTATATTATTCTCAAGTAAAATAAAATCAATTTTGGGAAGGTTACAAGCTTAAATAATTTTTCACTATTGATTTTTACATTTGGTTGAATTACTCCTTCATTCTCTTTTCTACTTTACTTATAAGAAAGAGTCCTCATGCCAAGAGTAAAATCTGGTATTTCAATATCTGTGTGGATCCTTAGTTCTTTTTCTTTTTTTTTTTTTAATTTGGGCTTATGAAAAAACTACATCCACTACAAACCTAAACTAGAACTTTTTTTTTTTTTTTTAATTTATTTATTTATTTATGGCTGTGTTGGGTCCTCGTTTCTGTGTGAGGGCCCTCTCCAGCTGCGGCAAGTGGGGGCCACTCCTCATCGCGGTGCGCAGGCCCCTCACCATCGCGGCCTCTCCCGTTGCGGAGCACAGGCTCCAGACGCACAGGCTCAGCAATCGTGGCTCACGGGCCTAGCTGCTCCGCGGCATGCGGGATCCTCCCAGACCAGGGCTCGAACCCGTGTCCCCTGCATTGGCAGGCAGACTCTCAACCACTGCGCCACCAAGGAAGCCCTAAACTAGAACTTTTAATATTTACTTTTATTTCAGACCTTCTCTATATAGTTCAGTGTGAATAATGTTAGTAAACAAATGTAAATCTGGCTATATTATATCCAAACTGAGTTAGGAAGCTTTTCTGTCTATATTATACCAAGTTACTACTTTGCCTAACTTCTCACTTTTTACCACATAGTTTTGGCACTGTACAGTCAAGCTTTCATTTTTAAGAGGGTAGAGTTTAAAAACAATAGAAAATTCCTGCTAATTTCTTCTTGATGGATGCTATTAACACCTATTAACATCAGTAAGAGTAACAGGTTTGAACCCAAGACAAAATATCAGCCTGGTCTGTATCATTGGAAACAACGGAAACTTAGGAAAGGAATTTTAACATATTAGTAAAATATGGAATTTTTTGGTGCTGTTCTCTTATGAAGGGAATCACAACCATAAGGCAGAAACTTATTTTATTTTTGAAAATAAGTATGATTATTAAGCTTTTAGAAAGGCAATTCTGAACTTGTCACACACTTGGAATATTTCTACCTTAAAAAACAGTAATGCCTTACATGTAATTTCCTTAAGGAAAGCAAACACTTTAAAATGCAAAAAAAAAAAAAAAAAAAAATTCTGTATTTCACCCTAAGTGTAAAAATAAATATTTCACTAAGGAATGGGGGAAAAATGAAGCACATTTAAATAATTTCATTGCACTGGAAGTTGCCAATTCGTCTGTGAGTAGTTTCATTGCAGATGAAAAGAAATCAAAATACAGGACAGATGTTGAACAAACCACATTTAAGTTCTGTCACACACTGGCATTTTTCAAATGATTTTGGCTCATCTATGAAATAAGGTGCATTTTGCTTGATTTTGAAAAGGGGAAACATAAGGAAATATTTAAAGGCCAATTGCTGCCAATTAACTTTGATCAGTAAAAGTTCTATTTGAATCTTTCAGATTCTTCTCCTGTCTGAAATAACATACATTTATAAAATCTAGGAAAACAACAACTTGATGATTAATGCCTGTTGGCAGCTCTACCACAAGCTTGCTTAATAGCAGGATTTAAATAAACAACTATCTCTATTATGAAGGGAGTGAAATGTAGTTACAGGCATGTTTTCTCATAATGGAGCTATGAAAACCAATATTCTTTATTCTTAAAAATGCTTCTAACCAAGATCAGCATGTTTGCCATTGCCCGTAACACATTTAACTAGCCATCTTACAAAAGTTTCCCCCCAGGTTATAAAGGACAAATAAAATCATCAGCAGTTTGACATAAGGAATCCTGGCAACCCAAAGAGCAGAGGCCTGACTAAAATGTTATACGACCAATTGGGCCAGCCAGACAGAAAAGAATCTGACCCAATACGATAAGAGTCTGACATGGGCAGCATATGAAAGGATCACAAATTCTGCTGGATTCTAAAGGTAACCCATCTCAACAGTGATTATGTAACTGAGAAATCTGTAGCTTCTGATAATCAACATAGTTTCATATAAAACATTCTTGACATCAACTTTTAATCCCTATCAATGATCATGTGGAATCGAACTCTGAAATACAACAGCCAAAGTAAAGCAAAACAGAAATTCCATGAAGGCAAAACGCATGACCATTTAATCAGTAATTACTTTATCTCCTTATTCCAATTATACATTCAAAAAATAATATCCCATCGTTATTTTAGGACCAATCACCTATTTCCAAACATGCAACATGAAGAGTATATAAAATAATCAGAACTTACCTCTAAGTCGTTAAAAAATAGATGTGTGTCTGCCAAGTTGAAAATCATTTCTTCCATTCGTAGTCCAAGGGAAACTGAAGTAGGTGGATCCTAAAAGAAGAATTTTAGAGGTCAAGAACGTACATACTTCAGGGTACAGGAAATACAGTGTCACGCTGAGAGGGAGTTAGCAGCGGGAAAGGACAAAAGGCTTGGGCTCCAGCTGCTTTTAGAGTGCGTGGTTTATTCTGTATTTGAACTTCAGTGACTTATTTTATTTAAAAAGTACCTCTAATGTTGTTGGCACTTTGCATAAGGAAGAAAAAAATTGCTGCTTATAATATTGCAAAAAATATAAAATCTAGGGTTACTTAGACATATAGAGTAGAGGAAATTCAGCTTCACACGTCTGTTTCAGGAGCAAGAAATTCAGTGAATCAGGAAGACATTTTTTTTTATGTTCCACCTCAATCCAGGAAGAGTGTCTAAAAGCACTGCCACAAATATCAGAAAATAGATATAATATAGATTAATTTCAGAGGGATAGTAAATACCAATTTCGCTCCAGATGATAACTACCATTATTTTTTACTTATTCAGATTGCCTGGCAATGTCGAGTACACTCAAAATGGAAGTGATGGCCACTCTGGCCAGCTGGTACCATGCCAGTTCAGGAAGCTGATCTTGACATTCATGTGACACTATCCAGTCATCAGACAGCCAGGAACACACACAGGGGAGCACCAGCATTCTGAACAGTGGCTTCTACCCAACGCTTCCAGCCTTTGACACTAGTGGTAGACAGTCTGTCCCACACAACACATATCCTGATGACATCTGTTGGTATTGAAGATGGGGGATGTAGAGATATTTGCAAGGTGTTAATGGTGTTACTATATTCGTAATGCATCAAACCCAGGAAGCAACACTGTTCATGGTGAATATCCTGCATAATTAGTGAAAAAGGAAAAATATTCTGTAGAGAAAGTATTCAAGGATATAATGTGAGCTTTTCAAGGTTTTATTGGCATTTTAATAGCAATACCAACTTTCACCTTTATGGCCTTTAAATTTTTCCAAAGAACAATAATTTCTGATATACTATTTTATTATCACAGCAAACCTTTGGAATCCATGTGGATCATTTAATTAGAGAAACTGTAACTAGACAAATTATGCCTTCATGTCGCCCACCCATCTAGCTGGGGTGTACTTTGTGTATCACCTGTCTTTGAGTCTTAGAGTGGAGAACAAAAAACCCAGAGAAAATAAGTCTTGCTTTCTAATACTGTCCAATATAAACCTTGTACATTTTCTCTATTGTCTTCATTTCAAAGCTCAAGACTTGCCTGTGTTTTACCCCCTACCCTCCAAGTATCTAAAGTCCATCAACCTCAAGCCCCATCTTCTCATGGGCTTTGGGAGGCAGCGACAAATGGTGGAAGAAGAGCCCTAGACCCAGAGGCCAAGCCCTACCCTTGTTCTCTTAGTTACTTTGGTGTCTATCTCACTGGGCCTCAGTTTGCTCATCTAATAAATCAGGTGGCTAGATGGCAAATATGTTGTTCTCCCGTAGAATTAAAAAAAAACAAACTCTGTCTCTTCATTTGTCACAATCATATGTGTTTATACACCTGGGAGAAAGGAGAGGCCTGGGATGGTGGAGGGGGCGGAGACTCACTGGGTGCCAGCCATGGGCCAATCAACTGTGGCCAGGGAGGCGGAGTCAACACCACCCCTGCACCACCCATCCCACTAGCTCCGCCCACCCCACCAGCACACCCTCAGCTCCAGCAGCAGCATGGTTTACCTCACAGGAGTCCCAGAGACAGACAAGAGGAGGTCTGGGGAAAATATCGCAGGATGGTACTGCTGGTCTCAACTCCCCTCCCACCTAGGCCTTCTCTGCCAGCTGACTGGCAATGAAAAGGAGAGAGAAAACACATTATTGCCAAGAATCTGGGGTTAGATTGGCAAAGGGGCAAAGCAAATACCCCAGGGTTTGTAAGAGGGCAGACAGGAAATAAAAACACATAGGCCAACTGAGCGTCCAAGAGCTGTGCAGGGAGGGACAAATAAAAACACTTCCCTCAGATTTCCTGTACAATGATTTAGCCTTGTTAAATCTTCCCTGCTTGATACCACCTAAAATCTATGCAATTTCATAGGTTGTAGAAGAATTAAAAACTGTTTACAAATAAGTAAAGAAAAACTCTCATTGAATCTTGGTTTTATAGGAAATTGCTCACTTCCAAGAATTCCAAGTATCTCTAAGTGTGCTGGAAAAAACAAATGCTCAAATACAGCCTAGAGCAGAATTAACCAGTAGGGAAAGTTCAAACAGCTGTTTCTAAAACAAAACACCTGACTCAGGTGTGTCCTCCCTCTAGGTGAGGCCAATAAAAATACACTGACTTGTCTCATAACCACGTCGATGAACCTTTTTATGTGGCCAGGCGGAGGAGACTCACTGCAATTATTTAATGGGCAATTCTAGAATTGATGCGTCATGGTATTGTTACTTCTGAAAAAGGATTATTTCTCCTTGATATGGTTGCTTATTTATACCACCATCAAAAGAATTACTCCATTGTTTGTGAATATACAGCATACTCTAACTTTTCTTCATAAATTACAGTAATGACTTGCGAGTTGGAATACTAATAAATTCTAAAGGCTTGTTCAGTCTTGTGGTCAAATACAACATAGATGTTGGCCTTATTTACCTTTTAATGTTTTTCTCTTTTGTTATTAGCTGTCATTCCTTAACAGTTTTCATACCTGCCACTCCACAGTATTGTTAGGAAACATTTACACCACCAAAAGAACAGTCAGACGATTAACTGGAATGAAAGAATTTTAGAATAGGAAGGGGATCTAGTTGAAAGCAGTGTTTCTCAAATATTTTTTAACCATAATCCACAGCAAGAAAAATCATTTTATACTATGATCTAGTAACATCTCTCTCTCTCTCTGTCTCTCTCTCACACACACACAGCTGAAATATGAGCTTGGCAAAATGAGGCTTTCCACACTGTGTGTGGAGAGTATTCTGTTACTTTCCATTTCATCGCCCGTTAATGTGTCGAAGTCTATAGTTTGAGAAGCAGAGTTCTAAAGAACACCTACTTTTGATTTCAGAGACAGGAAAACTGATTTGCAGCCGTGTTATGATTTGCTTGTGGTAACAGAGCTGTTAGGGTACACAGCTATCTCACACTAAGTGTTTTACCTGAAAGGAAACTAGCCAGAAGAACAGATAGGTAACCATGGTAACAGATCTGCTTCCACATTCTAGCAACTGGAATTTTCTCAAATCAAGGTTAGATCTGATCTTCCTATTATAATAATCTTTCAATATTTTCATGTTTTTCAAACATGGCTGATACAAGTCAAATGTCACTAAAGCTAACACCGAACAGTTAATAAATTAGTCCTAGCTTGATGGCTTATTTTGGCATATATAAAGGAAGAAAGAAAAAACACATTTTTTAGACCCAAACTGAGACATAAAAATCACCATGTCTTTGGCTTAATCTTACTTTCCTTGTGCTTTGCAGTAACGAATTCCAGAGCTGTAGTTGTGAAATGGTGCCTTTTAAAACACCATTTTTTGCTACATCACTTTTGAAAAATTATTTAGAACTTCGCCTCCACTTCCAAGAAACATTTCATTTTAAGTAAACCTTGTTGCCAAATGTTTCCATTCTTTTCTGAACTTGACTCCTCTGTGGTATTTACCACTTCTAATTTCTTCTTAACATTTCTTCTTCCCTTATGTCTGTAATATCATCAGTCTTTTCTGGGCATCTTCCTAGAATCTGATTATCCATCCCCTATCCCTTCAGTGATGTTCGTTCCTGGGACTGTTTTCATCCGTGCCTCACTCTATTCACACTGCCTTACAGACTCCAACACACTCATACCTTCAACTATCACCCATTCCCCTCTGTTGAACCTCAGATCTCATTTGTAGGCCCATATATCAATCACCTATTGGTCCTTTGTACTTGATGACCCATAGAGCACCTGAAACTCAATGGGCTGCAACCTGGATTCATCACACTTCCCACATCAAATGAACCACAAGCTCCTGCCCCTTGGACCTGGAATTCATACCTTCCTTATATTCACCACCATTTTCTTTTCTCCAGCCACGTGGCTCGTTTGTAGCTATCTGTAGTAGCTTCCCTCACTGGATCGGTCTCCCCCGGTTACCGACATGAATACAACCAAGTCTCTGTTCAACCCCCATGCTCAGTCCTGCATCTCACAGAGGGCTTCTTTCAGTGCCCCTCCATCAATCCAGAGTCTCTTCCCCGACTCCTCCCAGCCGGGCTCATCAGCCGCTGGGTACCACAGTTGTATGTGCTCTTGCCTATGTCAGAGACATATCCCTGTATCTCTCTCTCTCCATCCTTGGGACCATGCACAATGCCTGGCACAGGACTTTCCCAAAGTTTGGTGGAGGAATAAATGAATGAAAGAAATAAACAGCAGATATTTCAAATAATTGTAATGAAGAAAAAAATATTAAATTTGATCTTTAGTTAGTTATTAGTGTTTAGTGTCAGTTAAAAAAAAAATCCTAGATACCTAGCTTAGGGGGAAAAAAGGACATTTGATTCCTAAAAGTCATTCTATCTACGTAATATGGTATCAATATTAAACATGTTCATTCATAATTTGTACCTGATTAAAGAGCAGCTCATTCTTAGAAAAGCTACTTACAAAGCCTTACTTATCTATTTGATGCAGTGAATAAGATTAACGTAAGATCAGCATACAATTATTTATTTTTAAAATTTATCAGTGGTATGCGTTACAACATCTTGCAAAATATATTCTCATATTCTCTGCAATATAGTTCCCTAGTAAAAACTGAAGAGTTCAGTGAAGAGGCTCAAATAGAGAAAATACAATCAAATGCTTTATCATTTTTCTTGTTTAATGAAGAAACAGTGTAAACTTACTATAGTTCTTATGCCCAGGAAATTCTACTAGCTGTTCCTTAACAAGACAAGACAAACAGCATCCAACACCACCACCACACACACACACACACACATGAATTAAATTTAACTCTGATCTTAAATTATTTTGATATGATAGTAAATTGCAAAGCAACCTAAATGTCCATCAACGGATGAATATATAAAGGTGATGTGTACAAATATACAATGGAATATCACTCAGCCATAAAAAAGAATGAAATAATGCCATTTGCAGCAACATGGATGGACCTAGAGATTACCATACTAAGTGAAGTAAGTCAGACAAAGACAAATATCATATAATACCACTTATGTGTGGAGTCTAAAAAAAGATACAAATGAACTTATTTACAAAACAGAAATAAACTCACAGACATAGAAAACAAACTTATGGTTACCAAAGGGGAAGGGGGGAGAGGGAGGGATAAATCAGGAGTTTGGGATTAATGGATACACACCACTACATATAAAACAGATAAACAGCAAGGACCTACTGTATAGCACAGGGAACTACATTCAGTATCTTGTAACAACATATAATGGAAAAGAATCTGAAGAAGAATATATATATATATATATATATATATATATATATATATATATATATATATATATATATATATATTCTCCCTCTCTCTCTCTCTCTATATATATATATATGTAACTGAATCACTTTGCTATACACCAGAAACTAACAGAACATTGTAAATCAACTATACTTCAACTTAAAAAAAAATTGCAATTGTCTGCTTAAAGTCATGAAAATAAGGTGAAGGAACTCGTTGCAATGCTAGGCTACCCAGGGCTGTTTTGTGTAAGTCAAAAATGGTTATGTCTATTGAAGAGAAAGCAACATTATACAGACAAATTAGACCCAAGCCTAAAACAATTGTTTTGCTCTCATCTTCTATCCAGTGATCTTTAATTATCCCATTCCCTCAAGATCTTTTTCTCCTGTTTCTAGAACACAGAGCTGCCCACAGAGACTAAAGTTATTATCATCCTGTATTCAAATCATCAGCATCATCCCTGGCCTGTTGTCATTCTTTTACTGTTCCTTGATTTTTTTTTTTTAGCCTGATCACTGCTATCACACTAGATCCTCATGTGATGAAAATGCTTTAAAAAGAAGAAATTCTCGACAAAATCGGTGCACTGAAATGCCATTAAATTCATCTTCTAGGGAGATTCATGTCTTGAATTAACATGTTGAAAAACTATAATGTGATTTGAAGTAAATGAAAGAAAAGGGTGTCTGTAAATGTATGTGGGTATTAGAACACTGGAGGACTAGGAATATGGGCTCTTGTTGCCTTGTTTTGCTTTACAGATGAGCTAGGGCATTTGATAAACTTCAAGTGTCACTAAAAATGCACTTTTCAGTAGGCACAATCCACAGCAGTTCAGAAATTTGATTTCACCATGACTCAAACACCAATGAAGACATTGTTGTGACCGCAGGGCTGTGTCATTACTTCTACACATCCATCTAGGAATTCTCTCAGGATGACAAGTAATGAAACCCCTTGTGATCAGAGCTTACAAGGATGCCATCCAGTTCATCTTTTGACTGAACTAGGTCTAACACTAACCCCAACACAAGGCATTGGCAGGGGTACTTTTTTGCTACATGTCACAGAAATTGAAGGAGCTTCTTCCAAGATAATTGTGCTTCCAACCTGCAGGCATACAGGGTAGAAAAACACTGGAAGTGCACACTTTCATGGTGGTCGTACCATGGGCTTTGCAGTCATGGAGTCTAGATTGGAATTCTAACTTTGCCATTTACTAGCTGTGTGGTGGGCAAGTTCAGTTACTTAAACCCCTGGACCTCAGGTCCCTCATCAGTAAAACAGGAATACAACAGGTTTGTTTGAAGGATTAAATTGATAATACATTTAAAGTTCTGAACATAGCACCTGCCAAGTATTAAGCTGCTGCTGCTGTTACTATGGGTGGTAGTGGTGATTTCTACTATCACTATACTACAGTAATAACAGCAGATCAATCTGAACATGTGACACCATGTCTCCACTACAAAAAGATGCATTAACATTCTGCACTCAGATTGGATGTGAAGTTCATGCTTTTTAAAGATAAGGGCAACCCTAAATTCCTCATGCCAATATTTTTGAGGTGACTGTGTTTTTAAGAGACCAATCATCAGTAAAGCTGATTTGTGTGGATGTTAAATGGGGAACATGCAGTGTGACCACTCCTAGGAGGGAGTGTCATTGGTTCTCCCAAAAGATGTCAACCAAGCTTCTCATCACTAGGAGAGATGACCCAACTCTAGCAAACTGGCAAAGGTGTTGTCCCATACTCTGAAGATCTAGGAACTAAAGGGGAGGAAGTGTCATTCAGATAGGATCCAAATACTGCACCAATTCAGTAGAAACCTAGAAGTGTTCTTTAAAAAATAAACCAGTTACTTGCACAGCCAAGCAGTGTGATCTCCATGGGTGGGTCACATACACCTGTTAGCTTATACCCTTTAATCATTAAAGGGTGAGATTTGTGAGCAGGCACTTAAGCACAGCCCAAATCCATTGCTTACAGTCAATTAACAAATGACTTGGAAGAACAGGTCTTGGAAAAATCTTGACTCTGCCCAAGTTTATCAACAAATGGCTGGTAGTGATAAATGGCAATAAACAGTTAATTACTGAGGTACGTTCCAAATTTAGTACCTTCAATGTATAGTCCCTGAAAAATTTCAGTATTCACAAAATGATGTTATGTTTTAGCATTTGAGGAACAACATAATAATTCAGAGAGGTCTTGTTTGTGGTAGGGTCAAAGGATAAAATTGTGGGACTACTTTAAGAATATCAACATCATACAAAATTATCAGCTACCATAACAAGAAAGAAAAGTGGAGTATTCTAGTATTAGTTCTTCCTCAAATAGCAACTCTGATTGTCATGTGATTAACTACCAGGGAAAGGTATTCCATTTCTCAGCTCTCTGATGTGAGCATAGCATTCTTTCCCTAATGTAAATAGTTGATCACTTCCAAGTCAAGATTACAATGTATATACACTGTACATAAACCTCTGTTAAATAGTATTCTTACAGTGAGATTTGCAAGGAAACTGCCTGTAGATTAAATGCCTAAGGCTAGACTTAAGCCTCAAGGGGCAGAGTTGGATTTACCTTTAAAGTTACCCACCAAGCATCAAGCAAACCTATAGATTAATCACATTAGTTCACTGACTCAGAACTATGGCTGGTAAACTGAAATTCACTATGTTGTTGAAAAGATAATAAAGGAATGTGGCACCTGCATGAGCCACTGAGGATATCTATCTGTCTCCTAGAGGTGACCAGGAAGCCTTAACAAGGATCTGCACTGATACTGGAGAGATATTCAAGGAGAGAAGATATTTGAGAAAATCTCTAAATTCAGAAAGTGGTTTAGGTTTATCTCAACACTTTGCCTCACCAAAAGTAACTATGGGCTAGTTATTTGCAACAAGCACTGTCACATCTTTTTATTTCTGATGTGCATCCACATATACTTGGTTCTGCTAAGTTAATGAACTTGTGGTTTAACTCCCCCCTCCCCCGCCCAAAACTCTGGAGTTTTCTCCTTCCTAATCAACTAACTTTGAGCCAAGAAGAAAGCATTTACAGGATAATTACAATGGATTGTTAGAGGAGACTGTCCAACCAGCAAGCTGAAGTTTAAAACAAGAGCAACCAGACATTACACATCTCTTACTGGAAGGATATACCCCACCTATGAAGTCTTGACCAAAACAAACAAACAAACCATTAAACCTGAATCTAAATAAGCTTCTGGCTCTAGCTACTAATTCACAGGAAATACAGGGGACAAAAGAATATGTGACAAAGGAACACAATGGAGATGCAATCAAGAAAACCCAGACTCTCAGACACTCTATAAGACAGATGATCTGGTTATTTCAACAGAAATAAGCAAGGTTAAAAAAAAAGATTGAGTGAGAATGTACAGATTAAAGACACGTAAGAGACATACAATAAACTGTAAAAAAATTACAAAACCACTGGAGAAAAACACTTTACAAACTAGGAACAGAGGATAGAAGGAAACTATCTCAATACAAAAAAGGACATAAATAAAAAGCCCACAGGGAACATCATACTCAATGGTTAAAGTCTGAATGCTTTTCCTCTATGACCAGGAGCAAGACAAGGATGCCTGCTTTTGCCATTTCTAGTTGACATAGTACTGGAAGTCTTAGCCAGAGCAATTCAGTAAGAAAGAAAAAGAAATAAAAGGCATCCAAATAGGAAAAGAAGAAGTAAAATTTCTTTTTTCACAGATGACATGATCTTATATGTAGAAAACGCCAAAGAGTTTCTAAAAACTGTTAGAACTAATAAATGAATTCAGCACAGTTACAGGATACAAAATCAGGACACAAAAGTCAATTGCATTTCTATATACTAATAATGAACAATCCAGGAAGGAAGTTAAGACAATTTCATTTAAAATAGCATCAAAATGAATAAAATACTTAGAAATAAACGTAACCAAGTAAGCAAAAGACTGGTATACTGAAAACTACAAAATGTTGCTGAAAGAAATCAAAGAAGACACAAATAAATGGAAAGACATTCCATGTTCATGGATGGAAGACTTAATATTAAGATATCAATATACCCAAAGTGATTTACCCTATCAAGTTTTCAATGATGTTTTTTGCAAAACCAGAAACATCCATCATAAAAGTCATATGGAATCTCAAGGGACCCCAAATAGCCAAAGCAATCTTGAAACAGAATAACAAAGTTGGGTCTCACACTTTCTGATTTCAAAACTTAGTTACAAAGCCACAGTAGTCAAAACAGTGTGGTATAGAGTGATATATAAAGACAGACATATAGACCAATGGAATACATCAGAGAGCTCAGAAATAAATTCCTACATATATGGTCAAATGACTTTCAACAAGGGTGCTAAGATTATTCAATGAGGAAAAGACAGTCTTTTCAACAAATGGTGTGGGGAAACTGGATATCCACATGCAAAAGAATAAAGTTGGATCCTTACCTTACACCATAGACAAAAATGAACTCAAAATGGATCAAAGGCCTAAACCTAACAGTGAATCTATAAAACTCTTAGGGGAAAAGCTTCATAACACTGAATCTGGCAGTGACTTCTTGGCTATGACACCAAACGCACAGGCAAGAAAAGAAAAAATAGATAAATTTGACTATCTCTAAAAACTTCTGAGCATCAAAGGGTCCAATTAACAGAATGAAAAGGCAACATATGGAATAGTAGAAAATATTGAAACTCATATCTGATAGGAGGTTAATATCCAGGATATACAAAGAACACCTACAACTAAGCAACAAAAAATGAACAACGCAATTAAAAAATGGGCAAAGAACTTGAATAGATATTCTCTAAAGAAGATATATAATAGAAACATCGTATCACTATGTTGTGCACCAGGAACAAACATAGTGTTGTAGGTCAATTATACTTAAAAAGAAAACAAACAAACTCATAGAAAAAATCAGATTTGTGGTTACCAGAGGTGGGAAGTGGGGGGATGAGGAATTGGATAAAGGTGGTCAAAAGATACTAACTTCCAGTTATAAAATAAATGCTAGGGATGTAATATACAACATGATTAATATAATTAACACTGCTGTATGATATATATGGAAGTTGTTAGAATAAATCCTAAGAGTTCTCATCACAGGTAAAAAATACTTTTTCTTTTTTGTTTATTTAACTTACTGTGATAATTATTTCAAGATGTATGTAAGTCAAATCATTATGCTGTACACAAACTTATACAGTGCTGGATGTCAATTATATCTCAGTAAAACAGGAAGAAAAAGAAGCTAAAAAAAAAAGAAGATATACAAATGGTCAACAAGCACATGAAAAGATGATCAACATAACTAATCATTAGGGAAATGCAAATCAAAATCACAATGAGATACCACCTCACACTCATTAGGATGGCTACTATAAAATAAAATAAAAAATCTGGAAAATAACAAGTGTTGATGAGGATATAGAGGAACTGGAACCCCTGTGCACTGTTGGCACAGCTGCTATGAAAAACAGTATGGCAGTTCCTCAAAAAATTAGGCATAGGGTTACTATGTGATCCAGCAATTCTACTTCTGGTACCCAAAATAATTGAAAGCAGGATCTCCAAGAGATATCTGTACACCCATGTTCATAGAAGCCTTATTCACAATTGCTAAAAGGTAAAAGCAACCCAAGTGTCCACTGACAGATGAATAGACAAAATGAGGCATACCCATACAATGGAGTATTATTCAGCCTTAAATAAAAAGGAAAGGAATTCTGACACATGCATACAACATGAATGAACCTTGAAGACATTATGCTAAGTGAAGTAAGCCACTCACAAAAAGACAAATACTGTATGATTTTACTTATATGAAGTATTCAGGAGAGTCAAAATCAGATTATCACACTAAGTGAAGTAAGTGAGACAGAGAAAGACAAATATATGATATCACTTACATGTGGAATCTAAAAAATAATACAAATCAACTTATTTACAAAACAGACTCACAGACATAAAGAACAAACTTATAGTTACCAAAGGGGAAGGATAAATTAGGAGTATGGGATTAACAGATACACACCACTATATATAAAAAGATAAAAAACAAGGATTTACTGTATAGCACAGGGAACTGTATTCAGCATCCTGTAATAATCTATAAAGGAAAAGAATCTGAAAAAGAACATATATAACATAACCTGAATGACTTTGCTGTACACCTGAAACTAACACAACATCATAAATCAACTATAATTCAATAAAAATAAATAAATAAGAGAGCAGTCAAAATGATAGAGACAGAAAGTAGAATGGTGGTTACCAGGTACTATGGGGAGGAGAGGATGGGGAGTTATTTAATGAGTATAGCCTTTCAGTTTTGCAAGATCAAAAGAGTTCTGGAGATTGGTTGCACAATAATGTGGATGAATTTAATACCACTGAACTGTATGCTTAAAAACTGCTAAGAAAGTAGAGTTTTTCTTACGTGTATTTTACAATTTAAAATAAAAAAAAAGAATCGGAGAAATGTAACTTGATTAGACATTCAATGATATTAAGAAATTATTATTAATTTTGCTAGATGGCTAAAGTTCTGAGTAACATCTACTATTTCTATTCTAAAAATTCTTTTAATGGAGTCTTAAATACATACTGAAATACATACAAATGAAATAATATGATCTCTGGGACTTGCTCTGAAAAATAACCCTAGGGTAGAGCAGGATAGGGGAGGGATGTGGTAAAGGACACACATGAAACAAGATTAACTAGGGTCTGATCATTGTTAAAGCTGGCAGAGGTTACACTGGGTTTCATTATACTATTTCATCTACTTATGTAGATGTTTAGAAGTTTCTATAATAAATTTTTAAAAAATATTCACTGAGTCCAGATTGGTTGTCTTTTGGTGGTGAAACTATAGATTAAAAATATTTATTTTGAAAATGTAAAGCACACTCAAACCATACTTTTAAAATGACAAAAAAATTTTTTAAAGTCAAAATTGCAAAAGTCTTGCAAAATTCCTCAGCATATTTCCCTTTTATTGAAAAGATGCTAGGAGTTGCTTGGTAATCTGTACTCAGACTTAAGTGAGATTTGTCATATACAGAAGGATGTAGGTCAGAAGACAATGCTTTTCCTGTATTAACTCTACTAATTTTTATCATATGGGATGGTCTTTTCCAGAAAACCAGAGAAACTCCTACATTTATAATGGAAGCCACAGGACCTATGTCTTATACATTTAAGAGCAGCAGTGTCACATTGCAATGCTGATCGGCTGCAAAGGAGAATTCCCAGTGTAATTTAAGAATAGCAGTAACCCTAGAAGCATCTCATTTAGGGCCTCTGGCATTTATTTTTTGGTTGTGCAGCTCCTGTGGATCCTGATCTTTTTTTTCTGGCTCACAACACTAGTGTTATCATTTGACATCCTATTATTGGCTCTTTCTTACTAGCTAAGTAATTGTAGCTATTAGAAAACACTTGTCATGAGTAATACAGGAAGACTTGTTTCCTTCCTAATATTGTTATTCCTTTGGAGATTCTGTGGTTTTCACTCTTTGTGGATTTAGAGTCGTGTTAGTTTAGATCAGTTTTGCCCCAATGAAGGACTGCTGTTGAAGATTCATCCATTTCCTACCGACTGCCTCCTTTATTAATTTATAAGCTCCCTGAAGGCAGGAATTACGGCTAGGCACCTATTACACTGCTATGTATGTATTCAAGAAATTATAAAGGACTGACATATATACACTATTATGTATAAAACAGATAACTAATAAGAACCTGCTGTATAAAAAATAAATTTAAAAAAAAAGAAATTATAAAGGACTGACATTCTGAATGACTCATTGGTATCAGACCAGGAGATAAATGGTGACTCTGGCAGGAGAGGGGTGCACAGCCAAGTGTGTCTTAGGTACTACAACCTGTATAACATGGGTGGTTTTGCGTGTGCAACTTGGAACAGTGCCATTTGGTGGTACAATTTTCTGAATTACTTAATGGATGTTTTCAGTGATCATTACTCACAACGAAACTACTATAGGCCAGAAGGCTAAGGAACTGCATACCATCTACTACTTCTACTATGATAAATTCTTTGGATGGGGTCTTAAATTTTGGTTAGTCCTAACATGGAGACCACATGTCATTAGCATGGAATCTTATCCAGATCTGTGGGGAGGAGCAGAAGTGGGTACTTTCTGACATGACTTGTGCTTTATTTCAGTGACCACGCTGAAGTTCATGCTGCTCAGATTATTTCGTTGGCCATTTATGTTGAGAAATATCATAGTTACATCTGCATTGCTAATTCCAGTATTTGTACATGATATTTGATCTTAACTATCTGTAAAACTGTTTGGAAGGATGGTAGGCACTCAGCCCTAATTCTCATTTCGTGGCTTCAATGGCAATTTAATCTATTTTTAATGGCAAACACGACCACGCTCCATACCTACCACCCCTCAAACTGAGACTGATTAAAAAATGCTTTTCTTAACCCATTTTCATTTACTTTCTCAAAATTCTATTTTTGGCTCAGAGTGTCCATGGCCCTTTGAGCCTCAAAATAGATAGCTTGAGGAAAACCTGTTTATCTCTTCTTGGGTTTTTAGAATAGGATCCAGAATGTTATTCTGAGTATAAAAATAAAATACTTTGTTCTTTCTCTAGAAACCTTAAAGCTAACCATTCATCTAGCCATAAAAATATCTTTTTTTATATGACTATTTTAAAAGATTCATCCCAAGATTTTTAGTTTTGGTTTAACAATGCTCCAATGCCAAATATTACATTAGATCTTGTGTAGTCCAAAAAGAATGTCACTTAAGTTTTACTGTAAAAACAACTAAAAATAGCACCAAATGTTAATAAGAAAGCAATTTCTCTTTATTGCTTAGATATACCAGTAAAATATTAAAAGAAAAAATTGTTCGTATTGTTAATATAGCTCTGGTTCCTATTTCCACACCCTTGAAATTCTGCCCTTTTATTCCTTTTCTTTTACCATCTTAGTTTTCTAAACTGAAAATCAAAAAAATTTAACAGTGGAATAAACCAAGCAAAAGTATAAGGTAATATACATTTATCCAATTCAAATTATTTAAGCTGGGACCTTTAAGAAATATTTTAATACCTAAGTCGTTGTTCTAATATTAGATAGCTGCAGCATTCCGAGTAATAGGAATTCTACAGTAATAGTAATATAGTATAGTAATATAGTAATATTACTGTAGTAATTCTACAGTAATAGTAATAGGGTTCTACAAAGTACCAGTGATGCTGGGGGTTTATTTTACTGAAAGCCAAAAAAATTAATTTTGCTTTTTAATTTTTATCTATTATTATTTCCAATTTCCAAGTACCTTTTAAATACATGATAAATGTCTTTTGCATCTCTCCTATCTGAATATGTACCCCACTACATCTATGTGATCAAACCTATACAGAATCCTGGCAATTGCTATTCTAATACTTTGGATCAAAAAGTAGAATCTATCATGTTTTAAAAATGCTATTTAAAGAGTTTATCTTAGGCTAGAAAGAGGTGCCAGAAGATGGTTCAACTATTTCAGAAAGTCTGACTAGTTCCCTGGGATATGGTACTTACATTTTTAATTTGTGTACTAAAACGTAAAGTTCTAAAAATTCTATCTGCTCTGATCCTATGTGGGCAGCTAAGCCTCCACTGGCGAACAATTATGGGATTGAAGTGGCCCAGTGAGGTGTGATGCGAAGGATGTGAACAGGTTTATGAGGATTTGTTGGTCAATGTGAAAATCTTGTAAAGTATCCTCAAAGCAACAACAAATCTTGGCCAGTCTCAATCAAAGGAAAGAAGAAAAAAAAATACCCATTTTGGACCCCTTAAGCAACTCCTTGTTTAGAATGCTAATATTACAGCCACAGACAGGGCCCAAATGCCATTTAAAATAAATTCTCCCCATTCAGGATCTTTTGTTTTGGAGAAAAAGAAGCTGAAAAACAGGAATGGGCAGGCACTCTGAGTCCAGGAGTGGCTTATTTTCAAGGCCCCATGCTGGTTGCTCACAAGGGAAGGATTAAAGATAAGATGAGAAAATTAGCCCCCTTCTTGGAGAGAAGAAAAAAAAAAATGCTAAAATGTTATTTCATTTAAAAATATTTCTAAAAGTGTTATGTAAATGATATGTACAACCTATGAGACCCAAAGATTCCATTGTTTTCTTTCTTTTCTCTAACCTGTCTAAAGTTATCAACACCGTCAATGGTATATTAACTTTTTGCAATTTTATAAGGCCCTATCACTGAACAGCTGGTGTGAAATGCCAAGGTTTAGGAGTTGGGCATAGCTCTGATGCCAATTAAGAAATAATCTGGATTACCAGGAGAGAAGGTACACACATGAAAAATAAATCACAGCTGAATTACTCACTGAATGATTTTAAAAAGAAAAAAATCCAAACTTGTGGTAGGGCTAATCTGGTCATTTTTACTGATTAGATATGTGACACTCGACTGCTCTAATTTTCTCCTATTTAAGAGACTCTCTTTCAACATCATGAAAATAATACCCAAGTAGAGAATAAGGGTAAGAACTTCACCATTCCGAAGATGAATTGTGATTGTGGAGAAAACACAATGAATCCCAAACATGGGACAGATGCCAAGACGTGGTACAAAGAGGGAGGAAGGAGAAGAAAGCCAGAACAGATCTAGCCAAGTTGGGGCCCACGCAGTGCCAGCAAAAAGCCTACACGGCTAAATCCAATCAAAAGACCTATCTAGATTTCACTTGTAACCACTCTCCTATCTCTCTCTCCTTCCTAGTGTTACAGCCATTCTCTTAGACCTTTATTATTTCCTACCAGGAGGACTGCAATAATCTTCTCTGCTATCACCATCGATCTTCCAAATGGTAAACGTCCATCATGTTGCTCTACTGTTTCAATATCGTTCATGGCATCCCCAAGCCCACATCACAAAATCCTGGCATTCAGGGCTCCTGGCACCCCCCTTTTGAGGGTGATGGGCCCATCAGAAGACTAGATGAAATTCCTGATGTTGTCAGTTAACAGATGTGCTTCCTTGGGCCAATCATTTAGTCTTCTGAGCCACAGCTTCCTCATTAGCAAAAAAGAAGGAACTAATTGGCTATTTAATCAATGTGAGATGGCAGTGCAGACTGTAAAAGCTGAACAAAGGTGCAGTATTTTTATTACCATTTCAACACATTTTCTGCTACTCATCTTCTGCAAGTCCGATCCTCTCTATGTACTTAATAGATATCCAGCCACTTTGCCTCTCATTTCCCTAAATGGTTACGCTCTCCTTCCGCCTCTCCCAGTCTGCTACCTGGAACAACAAAGTATTCACTATTGCTCACTCCCTCCTCTGAACCCCCCAAAGTAAGCAATAATAGCTCTTAATTACAAAGTACCTATGAGTATTTTTCTAGGTGTTTTACATTGTTTTCCCAACAGCCCTGTGATTGATCCCATTTTATAGATGGGAAGATTAAGACAGAACAAGTGAGACTTGCATTATCTCCAAGGGGCTTCTCCAGGCCTTAGAGCAAGGGAGGTCCAAAGCTGGTGGTGGCAGGCCAGTATGGTGGTTGGAAAGCTGGGATGATTCATGTTTGTTCACTGCGTTCCCTTTTACATGTATGAACGTGAAAAATAGGCTTCATTCAATAAGGTAGCAGGAACATACATTTCAGTCTATGTTACAGCCAGTAAGGAGGAAGAGGCTGGCAGTTACAGGGAAAGAGAACCACTGTCAGGATAAGGGCAAAGAAAGGGGATGAAGGAGGCTCTTTCAGCTGGAAATCCCTTTGATAGTCAAAAACATTGTGTTTGGTTCATTTTGAGAGTTTAGGTTCCATGTCAATTCACAGTATCCAAAGGTTATATTGGGAACCCTAATTTATTTCATCATTTTGATCTAACTTGGCACTGATACACAAAGAAGAGAATAACATCAGGGAACAATCCTTTGGGAGTAAGTGGCCACTCAGCACACCTGTCACATAGCCCTAGGGCACTGCTCTGCTGGGATGACCAGAGCCACCACAAAGGTTTGAAAGTGTGCTTTGGGTTTTACTCATTTGTCGAATATTTCTTAGCTGAGAACTATGGCTGCCACTGCCACCCATCCACCAAAACCCATTCTCTGTTTCTTCCTGGGCACACAGCTAGGCTACGTCTCCTGGTCTCCTTTGCACTGGGCCAAGGGAGCAGAGGTTATGTACCCTTCTAAGCCTGGCCCATAAAGCCTGCCACTCACGCTCTCCCCTGCTTTTTCTCCCTGTGGGCTAGAAAGCTGATGACAAGCATCACAGAAGCTACACGGTGAGATGGTACAACCATCATCTGTAGTGCCAAAGCCTGCCTAAACCAAGCAACCTGGGAGATCCACTCAAGACCATTCAGTAGGAAACAGATAAATTTCTGTTGTGTTTGAGCCCTGAGATTTGGGGCCTATTTGTTACCACTGTTCTGCCTACCCTGACAAATTCATGTGCTGGCTTGTGCTTCATTGGGGCCCCAGATGCAGACACACAACGTCTGCATTGAGTTTACTGTCTAGTCAGCCGCACTGTGGCCGTCACTGAATTGTCCTGATGTCCTGAAGGCAGGAGTAATATTAACTAACACAAAGTTCAGACCACGATCTAGAGCAAGGGCAGGCAAACCTTTTCTCTAAAGGGACAGACAAAACATATTTTAGACTTTGCAGGCCACATACGGTTTCTGAGACAAATTCTTCATCTCTCTCTCTTTTTTTATATATAACCCTTTAAAAATTCAAACAACATTCTTAGCTTGGAAGCTCTACAAAAACAGGCCACAAACCAGATTTGGCCTATGAGATGTGATCTGTCAATCCCTGGTCTAGATTTTTAAAATCCAGTGGAAGGATCATATTTCATGACATGTAAAAATTACATGAAATTCAAACTTGGGAACTATAAGTAAAGTTTTATTGACATTTATTCAGTTACATGTTATCTGTGGCTGTTTTTGCACTACCAGGGCAGAGCTGAATAGTTATGACAGGATATGGCCCACAGAGCCTGAAATATTTATTATCTGACCCTTTATCAAAAAAGTTTATGAACCCCTGGTCTGGAGGTTCCAAAAGAGAGATCATCCTGTTTAAGTAACCAGATCCTCTAGAGCCCAAGGAGGACACTGGATGTCCGGCTGCTTGGGTGTCATGCTAAGAATTTGATATCTATAGCCACCATGGAAGGCAGTTATCCCTCAACAGAGTTTGGAGTTTTAGGGAGTTCTTACCCTAAAACAGGGTAAGAACAGCTATCTTTACTGGCTACCTAGAGTGTTCTGATGAAATGGGTTAGATAAACTGCTGTCAAATTTTTCTTTCATCAATGTGCTGAATGATCACAGTAATTCACTCACTAGGGAGGTTTAGTTGATCTAAATTCACTATGACAATGGGGACCTTCCTAGAAGCCTGGTACATTAGAAAACAAATGCTTAGACAGCAGATACAAGATCAATCAGTGACATATGCTGTTTTTATCATTGGATTATTGCTATTAATAAGTCCCTTCAAATTCATGACATGACTTACATCTTTTTTTTTCCCCTCCAGCCTTATTGCGAGATCATTGGCACTTAAAGCAATGAATTCTTAAAGCAATTATAAGTAGTCAGATTTATGGATATGGAAACTAAGGCTCAGCATAGATAAACAATTTGCCCAAGGTCAATGAACTGAAAATCAGAGCTTAGATCTGAGTCTAGCTCTATCTGAATTCAAATATGATGCTCTTTCTATTACACCATAAGGCCTATCACATATTGGTACTTCAAAAATTTAAAGACACTACCATAATTTACTCACTAGCAACTATGCCAGATTCAAGGAGTATTTTGTTTTGTTTTGTTTTGTTTGACAGCCAAGGTTCAGCTACATGAAAATACAACTAATACGTATTTTATGCCAGACATGATGCTAAGTGTTTTTCACATTTGGTCTCTACCTCTTCAGTTTCCTCATCTGTAAATGGGTTTGGCAATAGCAGTTTCAGAGCACTAAAATTGAGTTAAATGAATCTTGGACACACAGGAGATTCTTAATAAGTAGGGCCTACAATTAAAAATGCTAAGCTTTATGCTGTCCTAAGTGTTCACATTTAGGTTTTTGTGTAAAATGAGTGAGGCTCAAGACTTTGAAGACCTATTCGAGCCCAAATCTGTATGAGACACAGGTGTTAAAGCAACAATAAAAAGAAAGTATTAAAACAATCAAGATACTGGGTATCTTGGGAAGTCCTCCCACAAAAAGGGAATAATGCTTGGGACATCAGCACAATACTTATTTTAGATACAAGTCTGGGGTCTGTGCTTTGATATTAACAACTAGATTATTACATTGTCTATTTTAAAGAGAACATTCAACAAAAAATATCAAGACTAGTTTTCTTCAGTAAAATTGGGGAATTTGGATTTAGTCTGAAAGCAACTTAAAAAGAAGCATTAAACAAAAAAAGCTAGGACAGACATTATTAACAACAACCTAATTTACAGTAACACCCATGGACTTCATTTTCCTGCTAATATGCTGTTTCTTTTCTCTTCCCTAAAATCTGAACTGTAGCTAGCACCCTCTTTTTGTTCCCATCACCTTTGTTATAAAACAACACTTCCTTATAACACCCAGTAGGACTGCTTCCCACAGCTAGGATTACATGGAAGGTGGGACATACTCAAACTTTTTTTGGGTACATATTGCTATAACATGCCCTAAATTTTGCATTATATCAACCAGATCCTGTATCCCCTTACTGAATAGCCTACTCATCCAGGAGCCTGAGCTACTGTGACTAAGCTACTTCTCAAGTATCTGGTTCCCATAGAGACCGGACAGCGATCACACTGTCTGGTATTCACTGCTTTATATGCCTGAAGAGTAAGGCACAGCCACATGTTCCCTTGACAAAGCCCAGAAACACCCCTGAACCTGTGCTCCAAGAAAGGCGGCCCGCCCCTGAACTGCTTTAAGATTTCTCTCCTGCGCCCCGAGTAAACAAGAGGGGTGCAAGTTCTTTTTTTTTTTTAATTTTATTTTTTTATATAGCAGGTTCTTATTAGTTATCCATTTTATACATATTAGTGTATATATGTCAATCCCAATCTCCCAATTCATCACACCACCACCCGCTTCCCCGCCACTTTCCCCCCTTGGTGTCCATACGTTTGTTCTGTACATCTGTGTCTCAATTTCTGCCCTGCAAACCGGTTCATCTGTACCATTTTTCTAGGGGGATGCAAGTTCTGATCAGCTTGGTTATTATTATTGTTTGGAAGAATCCTTGTTGAGCCACACAGTTTTACAAGACATGATTATCAGATCTGAGAGCAGTTCTGCCAGACTCTAAAGTTCTCTAATCAAGAGAACACGGAGCAAGCTTTCTTGCATGCCTCAGGCTACAATTCAACATCCTCAGCAATAGCATCTTCAAAAGTCAGGAAGGGGCGTGTCCCAGCAATGAGACCACAGGCTGACCAAGAGTGCCCAGCACAAAGAAGGTGTTTAGGAAGAAAGCAAGCTAATAGTGTCTGAGGACCTTCTGGTCCTGAGCTGTTCACTGTTGACTAAATCTGACATCTCCTGCCCCGACCACTCCCCCATGCCCCAGGCTCACTTTCCAAGTATCTCCTTGCCTAGTCCAAGTGGATGTCTAATGGGCATTTCAAACCAGTAGAACACTGAACTCTCCATTTTCCCTCCAAATTAGTTCTTCCCCATCTCAACAAATCTATGACTATTCTCCCGGTTGCTCAGGGCAAAACCCTGAGCCTATTACTTACTGCCCGCCAGCACAGTCCAATTAAATCCTAAATCTATATCTGCAATTGTAATAGGGAAGAACCTTTTGTATTCTACTACAAGTTAATCACTAAAGGGATGTCACCTATAAGCTTAAATTATACATAATGGCCCATCTCTGGGAACCCTGCCTCCCAGGTAATGAGCATTAAGCTAAAATACCTTTGTTTAGCTCACAGGGAATATCCTGAGCAGGCCCACCTGTGAATGACTGCAGGGAGGAAGAAATTAACACATCCCTTCCAGAGGCTGATGGGAAACAGGAAATGTTTGACTTTACTCGCTCCCCTTTCAGTATAAAAGAAGACTGAATTCTAACCCAGGCAAGATGGTTCTTTGGGACACGAGTCCACCATCTTCTCGGTTTGCTGGCTTTCTGAATAAAGTCGTTATTCCTTGCCCCAACAACTTGTGCCTTGATTACTGGCAGTCAGGAGTACGAGCTTAGACTCAGTAACACAATAGAATCCATCATCCAATCAGCTTCTCCATCTGTACTGCTAATGCATCAGATCACCCCTGAAACCTCCTCTCTGTTCCCCCACCCCTCTCCCCGTACCATTAATCCTCCACACACAACCAAAGTAATCTAAAAATCTAAATCAGACCTTGTCATGTCCCCATTCGAAGTCTTCCAAGGATTTCCTATGGCACGTGCAATGAGATTAACCCTGCTGACCATGGTTGGGAGGTGCTTTGTACCTGCCCTCATCCCAGCCCACACCTCTCTTGACTCTGCATCTCCAACACTAAGCTAGGCAACACCGGCCTCTTTGTCTCTCAAACATCAAACCCTTTCCTGCCTCTGTGCTTGCTGTTTCCTCTGCTTAGAACACTCTTTCTCCTGATAGGCACATTCTCAAGTGGACCCTTCAGGTCATTCTGACCTCAGGCTCAAAGGGTCATGCTCAGGAAGAGTTTCCCCAACCAGGCTTTCTGAAGTTGCTCTCTTCCCAACCCCCATCAACTTATAAACAAAGGGTAAGCTTACATTTAAACATCTCTAATCATCCATACTTGAAAGAATATATACATTTGGCTTTGAGAAATTACAGAAGGTAAAACTTTTTATCACATGCCCTAGTATGAGAAAACTAAACATACAAACAAACAAAATACTATCAGTTGAAGTCTCAAAATACTAACGGTTGACACTTGTAAAAATAAAATTCATGATATTTGTAATGTTTGGTTTAGATCTTGTCAAGAATCCAAATGAAAAATTCTAAGCTGCCAGTGGCTTCTAGGTTAGGTGCGAATTCCATGTGTAAACCAATAATTTATGGCCAGAGATTGACACGAGGTCGTGCGGTCATGGGATGTTCACCACCTCTCTCTAAGCTGACCCCTTTCAATGGCTAACAGCGCACTGATCAAGACAACTCTCCTTACATCAATTTGGCCTCTAGTGACAAAGCTTTTAAAGACTTGAGACTTTCTGGGTGGTTTTCAAATGTTGGTTTCCTAAGTGCATGCCCTTTTCAACACTTTTGAGTGAGTTCCAGGAGCCAGCTCTCTTCCTTAGGAGTTAGTTGTAGGGAGATTAAAATGGTTCTGTTAAGATGATCTTCAAGACTCTTCATATTCATTACACTTTGATATTTCAGGCTTTTAAAGTAGTAGTTTTTGTAGAAATAGGGATAGTAATAGTATTGATAGAAGAAATAATATAAAAAATCACAACTAATATTTATTGAATACTTATTATGTGCTAGCCACAAATTACTTATTTTGAATGACTGATTCTATGACCTTATTTTTTTTATAATCTGTGTTTCTGTTAATTGTCTTCTTCTCACAGAAAATTTGTTTAACAATAAGATGGGGCATATTGTGTTTTACAGATATCTTATTTCTGACAGACATTCAAATGGTGGAATATTCTTGCTCTTACAAATGTGTATTTTTCCAACCCTTTTTTGGATTAGGTGTAGCTTTAGGGTTAAAGGAAGGAAGGTTGCATTGTGAAGCTCATTGATCATTTCTCTCCTTTCACCTTCAGACACCTACACATCAGGTGCTCAATATGTATTTACTGAAATAACCACTTATTGAAAGAATGAATTACCTGCATAAAATCTGTAAAGACAGCATGACCATTTTACAAGTATCAATTTTAACACTTAACTGTGATACAAATCTGGAGTCACCAAGACACAAGAATTCACTTCCTAAGGCTTCACACCAATAGCTTCAAGGATCTAAGACTTACAATAGTTATTTCTTTAAAGATTAAAAAGATGAAAAATATCATATTCACAGGATATTTCAGAAATTACTTAAACGCACTTTAAATAACATGATTTTTGCATGGGAAAGGTTTATGTAACCACCAAGCAATCAGAAAGGATTTCCAAGGTTTTGAGAAACCCAAATGCAGAAGATTGAAATTGAAGTTGTACTCATGGAAGGTGATCTGTAACATTATTCTGTACCTATACCATCAAGATAAATATTGTAATGACTCAGAATTGGACGTATTGGTCCTTTGTCATTCAGAGGCCTGATTTTACAAACCATTCACGTAAATTTAGCCCCATAGCAAAGGGACTAATAAAGACATTCATAACAGGTGCTTTGAAAATAAAATACTAACACTGGTAATCACGGAAGACAACATCAAGCGCAATATTTGCTCCATTGAATATGTTGGGAATAAAGAGAATAAAAGGACGTGACAAAAAAATACAATGCAAAAGACCTTTCTATATCATCTATATATTTTACTATTTCATCCTAGAATAGCATCCAATCACCTTTATTCATTGGGGTCTGAAATAAGAATGAATGTAATTGCATAAAGTTTATCTCATTTTTAAGAGCCTAAAAAGAACTCCTTCTGTTCATTTATATGTTCTTGTTGTACATATATATTTGACTCTTTCAATAAATCAAGTTATCTTCCTTTTTATATTTTAAATGTATTATTTAAAGTTAAGCTACATTCCTATTTGGATAAAAAAATTCAATTCTAGGAACACTTACTCTAAAGAAATTAAAAACTGATGCCTTGTGGTACTCACCCTCCCGTATCTGTTGGCGTAGGACCCAGTGAGCAAGGAGTGGAAAACGATGATTGTCTCGTCCAAGTCCCAGATGAACACCCTCTACAAAGGAAGAACCAATCACTGTGTCTTTCCCTTGGTTGAGAAACCTGCTATTCAGCTAACTTCAACATGAAAAGGTAGTCTTTAAATGGGAGACAAATGAAAAATGTGAATTTACTATTTTTTTTAAACACAGCTGTTCCAAAGGGTATCTCCTAGCTTTCCTCAGATATAACCTCAAATGAGGTACAAGAGGATAAATACATTAGCAACACTGACATAAATATAGGAAAAAAGACTATATGTCCTTTCTACTTCTGTAGTTGCTTCTTAGTCTTAGTTCTAAAGAAATGAAACATAAGCTAAAATGAGTTTGTTTATAACTTCTAAGACAGAGAGGGGCAATTAATGAAAAATCACTCAATTGATCTTTTCCTTATCTCTGCTCTCTGTTCATTAAGAAGTGTTAAAATAACTAATCTTGTGTTTTATTCTTATCAAGCCAAGTATTTAAAAATTGCACATAAAAACTGAAACTGTACATCATCTATTCACCTTAGGTTATCTATTGCGATGTTATCAAATGGATGATATATTGTTCCTGCCCAATTTTCTTCAGATTTCAGAGTTAACAACTTAAGCGGATGCAACACACATGCTCCTGACACACTCTTGGGGTATTTGGAATCGAATTATTGAAGGAACTCATTTCAAAAAGGTCTTTGAGATACCACAAAAGGCCTCCCAAGCCTGCTTTTCTTCTTCTTACCAATCCCACTTACACCAGTACATACTCATACACACAAGTTCTGCTGGAAATTTTCCATCTTTTCAGCCAAAAGAATCATGTTTTCTACCATCAGTTTCACTTGGGCAATAAAAAGAAACTTAATTCCAGTGGATTCAAGGCTATGAAATCTATCACCCTTTAAAGTTTTATTTAATCCCTCCTGCTTTGAACTCCACCAAAATATGTCTCATAAGGTGATAACCACTTCTGTTTAGAATATCCTGGGTTTTCCTTTCTCAATATACATAGCGTGTCTTTAATTTCCGAGTGGATTTTATTAAGCATTTTTCGTACAACACTTAATTTAAATGGCGATGACAGAGCAGTACAAGAGAGTTTTGTCAAAGCAGGATTATATAATTTATGATGTTTCACTAAAGAAAAAAAAATGCTTTACTACATAGTTAAAGTAGAAGAGAAAACAGAAATAAATAACTGCTTTATCTTCAATATGGAAAAAAAAACTGGCTTACTTATAGTTAATATGGAACAGAATGCAGTAACAAAGGCATTTGGACACCTTGCTCACAGCAGGTATACAGAATCACCTACTAAAACACCTTGCTCTTTACTCAGGCTTTGGCAATGACATACCTCAAGATCAGAATCTGGCGGAGGAGAAGGATTATTGTTTCTTCGGCCCCGTCCACGTGACTTCCCATCTGAACCTCGACGCAATCGATCAGAATCTGAATCTTTAATGGGTGTTGATGGGCTGTGGATTGTACTGTACTCTGTGGAAATACAGCAAGGACTTTCATCTCTTGTTCTATCCCAAGGTGCCAAGATTATCCTTGTTTTAATCCATAGGGAAGTCGGAAAAGTAAAGCACATTTCATTCTGCTCAAATTCTACATTATCTTTTACGGACATCAGTAAATAATTTAAGAGATAGTTGATGCTAGACTTGTTTGGAAAGAATGTGTGATTAGAAATAATTAAAAATTAATGGAAGGTGGGAGACAACAGGTTGTACCAAGTGGGGGAGATTTTCTTTGTGGTTCTCTGTGGTGAGACAACGTGCCCCCATCTCCAGATCCACTTGCTTCTCTCTCATCCCACAAATAGCTCCTGGCCATACTGAGAGGTCCACACAATTGCCTTACCAGCCATGCTCCTGCCTACAGAAAGGTTTCTGGGGTTTCCCTGGTGGCGCAGTGGTTAAGAATTCGCCTGCCAATTCAGGAGACATGGGTTCGAGCCCTGGTACAGGAAGATCCCACATGCCGCGGATCAACTAAGCCTGCGCGCCACAACTACGGAGCCTGCGCTCTAGAGCCTTCGAGCCACAGCTACTGAGCCCACGTGCCACAGCTACTGAAGCCCGCATGCCTAGAGCCCATGCTCCGCAACAAGAGAAGCCACCACAACAAGAAGCCCACGCACTGCAACAAAAAGTAGTCCCCCCCAAAAAATAAATAAATAAATAAATTTAAAAAAAGAAAGGCTTCTGGTTCATGGAACGAAATGAAAAGAAAAACCCCTGGACCAGGGAAAATGGAATCAGATGGATTTTTCTTTGAAAATTTAAAATTCTCCATTTTCTCCCTCATTTTATGTGAGAACAAGGGAGCGGCAAGATGAGGAGAGCTCATGTACGAGCCATGCCATACTCTACGGCATTCATCACAGGCTCTTCCTGTGTCTTCATCTCTTTGAACCAAATATCCCAAACCAGGCAGCACATTAAAAGTACTCATCTGGGAAACTCAGAAAAACCACAGAAATAATCGTAGAGAAACCACAAAATTAAAAACAACCCCCAACCAGCTCAGAGGAAGAGGCTGGGCAGTGGCTGTGGAGTCGGGAAGAGACTCTTATCCTGTTTCCAGAATAAACAAAAAACCCTCTACTCTTAGCCCTAGGTACGTTCTTTTCATAGTCCATCCAATTCACCCATCAGACAGTCTCTACCTGCCCAAACTCCAGGTGCGCCGGTGTGCTGGCTCTCCCCCAGCCTCTTTGCCAGATCACTCTACTGGATATGGGCTGGAATCTCTCAGTCTAATAAGAGGAATGATTATTCTCACGAAGACGCTGATGTGACATTTCACCAAACAGAGAACTGTGGAGAACAGCTAAAGACGTGGTAGCCTTTATTAATGTACTATCAGCTTTGACTCTACCAACAAGGCCTTCCATGTGTCAAACTGTGCGATCTCAGTATTACCTCCAAGTTGAAGTGCTTCTCCAAAGCCTTATGAGTCAGGGTAGATAGGAATGGACTCTGACAGAGTAAATTCTGTTTCTAAATCCCATGAAACAGCCCTATGTCTCTTGTTTAACCTGAAAACCTAATTGATTCCTATCACTTTTAGATGTAGCTTTTGCATGTCCTCTGGCATAGCAAACAAGATAGCAAACTTCCTCATATAAACTGGACATGTTATCCTTGAACCTAGAAACCACCATGATGACTTAACAAGGCTCTTGGTTAATTACGGCCAGAAAATTCAAAACAACTCCACTCAATGCTCAATTTATGTTAATCGGGATGATTAACATAAATTCTGAGCTAACTCATCTCATAGAACCGTTAGAATACAGTGCCGCCTGGTGAACGTTAAGCATTCTCTAAATCTATATTAGATTCTTTTCTTGCAGAGGTAGATGTTTGTGGCATCTTCTCAAGATGTTCCAAACCAAGCATCTCTCTTCCATGTTTTATAGAGAATTAGGAAGTTCAAATGAATTTATTTTTTATGGAGTTCATTAGATTCAAAGTTGTGTTTTAAAGAAAAAGTCTTGACCTCTTTTTTCTTTAAATATTCTGCAATCTACATCTCCATACAGAATCTTTATAGCCACCACCCTATACAGAACACACACCAATCTCTTTTAACAGTTTCAAAATGGAGCTGGACTTCAAGTACTTGTCTGTAAAGTCTATCCTGAATGGTGCTGAGCTCTCCAGCTTTGGAAGTTCATATCTGAGAAGAAGCTAAAGACACCAGGCAATGTGTCTTATCGCATTATTGCTTTACACCTCAACTTCCAGATAGTTTAGAGATAATTTTGTCCTCAAAGTAGTTTATCTTACCTAAGTTTTCTGAGACTAGATTTCCTCCAGTTGATTGCCTATTCCTTTATTTCTTGGTGTTTACTTCTTTATCCCTTTTTAAAAAACTCAATTAAATCTTTAAAAATACATTCCACCTCAATTTGTTTGGAAATAGAAAAGCTATAATGAAATCGATTACTTACTTCTGTAAACCTCCCCCCAAAGAAAACAAATTCAATGATCAAAGTCTACAAGAAGACTTTTAAATCATGCTATGTAAAGTTTTTCCAGGTGAAGAGAAGAAGCCCTAAAAGATGGACAATCTGACAACTTATTAGAAGGAATATGAAATTTGAATAATGCAAGCTAGTTTTTTTCAAAAACTCCTCCTCTTTGTTTTACCAGGTAGAATTAAATGCTTCTACTCTCCTAACCAGCTTTCCCGTCTCTTAGTTCTCCTGCCTCCTACAAGTACAAAACAACAAATAATTTAATCTTCTAATCCACTAACATCTCATGTTTCACTAAAATCCTCTCTAAATTGTTCAACTTTACCCCCACTGAGATAATGGATGTGAAAACACTCAGAAGAGCATTCATTTAACAAACACTGACTGAATGTTCACACTATTCTAGGCACTGTACTAGGAGCCTGAAGTATAATGATGTATACCAAACAGATATGGTTCCTGCCTTCTTGGAGTTTAACATTCAGAGGAAGGCACTGATTCATGAATAAAAATGAGAGATTACAAAACAACTTGGAAAAGGTAATGAAACGGGACAAGCAGAATGCTAGGTGACCACAGAGGAAGTCCATGTAACTCAGATTTGCAGGGTCATAGAAGGTTCCTCATGATGGAAGACAAACATGCCAATAAAAAGCGTATATAAATGTGTTCCAAGTAGTCACATGAGCACGTGTGAAGGTGCAGAAAGAGAGAGCATGTTGAAGAACTGAAAAACAATCAATGTGACCTGACGCTGTAGAGTACAGAGATGAGGCTGGAGTGGCAGGCAAAGAATTCAACAAGGGGCTGATGTCATCAAATTTACATTTTTCGATGGAGGACTCTAGCTCCAGTGTAGCAAGGGTCCTGGAGACAAATGAAGACTGAGAAAGGAAGACCAGTCGGGAAGATAACTCAGTCATCCAGGTGATGGATGCTGGTGGCCCAGATGCAGGTAGTGGGGATAAGGAAGAGTTACAGGTTCAAAGAGTCATTTGGCAGTGAAATGCACAACTAATGGGATAAAGAAGAAGGGGGAAGGTTGATGCTCATGCTAGTGGTTTGGCAACTAGGCAGATTGTAGTATGATCATGGGGCTTAGGAAGAAGGAGGGATGGAGGGGAAAATGTAGGTGAGAATTTGGGTCCAGCTTTGGACATATAGAAATTGAAGGTCAGCACATTTTTTTGGCAAAGAATCAGATAGTAAATATTTTAGGCTTTGTGGGCTATGTGGTCTCTGTCGCAGTGACTCAACTCCGCCATTATGGTGCAAAAGCAACCCCAGACAGGATGTTGGTGAAGGAGTATGGGAGTATTTCAATAAAACTTTATTTACAAAGCAGATTTGGCTTGTGGGAGGATATAATTGCATTCATTAATGTAACTGTGTGACTATGAGATTCAAGTAAGTAACTCTGTTGTGACTGAGATTCAAGCAAGCGACTGTCACCTGACTTTTCTGGGTGGTAGCACTTCTTCAAACCTGTTAAATGGTAAATGGTAAAACTGTGTAGTAAAGATAGTAAGTGAAACATGTTGCTGAACTAACTGGAGAACGAGGTCCAAAAGAAGGAGCTAATTTTGGGGGGAGCTGATAACAAGGAGAAAAGGAATTTAATATATACTTTTTAAAAGGCCCTATCCCAGGTGTTAAGAGAGCTGAGCCATTATGCTGTCAAAACATCCCTATCTTGAATATGCAAACAAAGCAAGAGGAGGACAGGATTTTGTTTTTCTCATGAACACAGTAACTTGACATGCAAAACAGATTACAGATTCTCCTCGGGTTGATACGAGCACTGACACCGCCATCCTGGGAGGGATTCTGTGTTCTCATCTCCAACAGAACAGATCTCCGTGCAGGCACCAAGCCTAACGAAACCACTGTATGATGGGCACTGTTCCAGGTGTGCGACCTTGGGGACACTTGTTTACTGGGCTCTTTGCAGTTGACTGAATCTGGAGGACACAGTGACAAATGACAGAAGCAGGCAAGCTCCAGTGACACGGCATGATGAGCTAAGTTTGTTTATGAGGAAAAGAAAAACTCAAAGGCCCTGCCTGCCATGGTCAAGCCATACTGTTCACTATCCAGTCAGTCCTCTGTATCCTCAAGTGTAGCATCCACAGATCAAAAATATTTTTAAAAATTCCAGAAAGTTCCAAAAAGCAAGACTTGAATATGCCACGTGCTGCCAACTATTTACATAGCATTTCCATTATATCAGGTATTATATGTAATCTAGAGAGGATTTAAAGTATAGAGAAGGATGTGCATAGGATATATGCAAACAACTACACCATTTTATATAAGGGACTTGAGCATCCGTGGATTCTGGTATGGGGCGGAGGGAGCGTGTCCTAGAACCAATCCCCCAGGATACTGAGGGATGACTGTACAGGAGAATTAGGAAATTAGGTGAAAGGGCAAATGGAAAAGGAGCACGTATGCCTTGCACACCGAACGCTTAGATTTTCCTTGACTTGCAGTCACCTCTGACAACTGAATCTGACAGCTATTCCTTCCCAGGCTCTCCCACAGTCACCCAACAACACTCTGTAAAACGGATTCTCCGCTCCTGTAAGTCCACCTGGAATCAACGTCTCTAGTCAGAGATCCTCAGAGTTGAAAACTGATATTCCTGGACGTTTTCTGACAATGGTTTCTGACCAGTTTGAATTTGTAGCACGCTTGGTAAGCACTGATACTTCTTTTGAGATAATGATTGCTATGTATTCATGTATTTATTGCTTCCTATTCAGGAAGAGGAAAATCAGTCAATGTCCATTTTGACGTGGCATATTGAGATAGAGAGCTAGCGATCTTTTGTCAATGTGAGCATTATATATAATGTATATTTGTGAACACTGCATACAATGTACAGTAGACATTTATACATTTGGTAAAAAGACCTGATTAAATTTGATTAGGCTCTTGACATTTATTTTTAAAGCTTGAGAGTCTTTGACAGTAAAATAGAATAAATTAACGTTGTCACTTAAAAAAATACAGTTGACAAGGCTCGTGTTACTTTGGGAACAATTAAAGATATAAAACTGGATAACAAGTAAACTAATTGTTCTTGATCGAATGTTCTAAACTAATGTTCCTGATCTTTCTCGATGTTCGCTTATTAGCAGATTGAAGTCATCCTGAATGAAAATGAAAATAAAGTAGTTTCAGACAATAAAAAACTCCCCGAAATTCCCATTACTCTCCAAACTCTAAAGAAATTCCAGTGGTGGTCTAAACTTCACGCTTGCACTGCCCGGTGACAGAGTCACTACCATAGAAGACAAATGCTCACAGCAGAGCACGGACGTATATACATACACACACTCATTCAACTAACGTGCTTTTTTTTTCCCCCCCCAATAAAAGGGGAACAATATTGGAAAACATCTTCAAAAAGACCTTTATAGATTGTTTTTTGAAAGCAATCTTTGAAACAAGTCAATTTTAAAGCAGTTAAAAATTGGTCATCTTATCCTTGCCCTGGATCTAATCTTCCATTCATACTGTCCTTCTCTGCTGGAGTTTGAGGAATGAATGGGGAGGATTTTCTTATGTCTTTTCTTTTTAAATTAGTCATTAATGCCACATCTATACTGATAATGGACTGTAAACTCTATTGCCGAGTTTCAGTTTTTCCCACCTTCCCCTTTCCACTGTTGTGATTTGGGGAATTCTGACTCAGGAGACAACCCTAGCAAATGTTTTTGGTGATAAAGGTTTCTAAACAGCTCTGATGCATCTTCCACTTTCTTAGAATGCTGCTCTACCTTCACCTCTCTCCATCTGTGATGCCAGCAGCTTCTCTTTTGGATTTGATCTTTCTTTCTTAAACTTCTGAGAGAAACGTAAACACGTAATGCTATCTTCTCAGGAAGTCCTAGCTCTGGCCAGTGCCCCTGGCCTACTGCCCACGGATGTGCTTGATCAGATTCGACTGGTAACTGTGTACCAGGCCAGCTCCATGGACTTGTGGCCTGAGCGGTCACAAGGGGCCCTGTGCTCAGATGGGCCCTGCACGTGGTTGAAGGCTCTGCTGTGTGGTTTTGAAAGTCTTGATCTATGAACAAAGGGCCTGCATTTTGTGCCCTAGGGCCCACAAACCATGTAGCCATCCTGCCTGTGGCTGCCACGAACAAATCCCTGAGCCAGTGGAGGAAACGCCACTTTAGGATTATATGCTGAGACAGAGCACCTACTTTGTGCCAGGCAACGTGCTAAGCACTGGGGATCCAACTGAGCCGGATGGCGGTTCCTGCCTTCACAGAACCTCAGTGCTGCCTATATTCATGACACACTGAGGCGCGACAGCATGGGACAGCTTGACCCTCAGGACTAAGTCTCCTTCTAGCCTCAAGCAAGAAACCTGCCTACCTGCCCCCTCATTCACTGAAAAAATAGAAGCACCCACTCTCCACAGTTTCCATGAGTGGGTAAACACCCTGCCAGCACTTTTCAGGAACAGTCTCCTGCCCTCTTGTTAGGATGGATGAATTTCTGCTCTCCCAAGGCCAGCTCCTCATTTGGGCATGAGACCCCAGCCCCCTGTCACCTACTTCAGCCAGTGATCTTCCGGATCACTCACCTATGTATACAGGCTGGATATATTTCTTGCCTAAAAATACCCCCAAATTCTCCCTCTAGTTTCTGCCCCATTTCTCTATTACCCTATAGTGTACAGCGAAAATAACTGAAAGAATTGTATTAGCTGCATCAATTTCTTCTCCTCCCCCTCTCTTTTGAATCCATCCCACTCACGCTACTTTCTCCAACATGCCACCAGCATCCCTGCTCTGTCCAATCCAATGTCACAGTCTCGAGTTCCATCTTCTCAAGCCTTCACCAGCATTACACACAGTGGATCACACCTCACTCGTGGATGCTTACTTCCCTTGGCCCCATGCCTCCTCTGGCTCTCTGTGTTCACACTCGCTGCCCTGCTTAACTCATCCAGGCATGTCAGCTCTAAGTGGCATTTGTGCTGACACATTTAGGCCCTCAAGTAACCTACGAACATCAGACTTATTTATCCAACAACTTACTTGCCATCTCCCCTTCGGATTTCGAACAGGCATCTCAAACTCAAACGGAAATCCTGATGTCCTCAACGCCACCTTCTCTTCCTGCCATTTTCTCCATATCGATAAATGGCAGATGCACTTTTCTAGCTGTTTGGGCCCCAAAGCACGGTGTCACCCATGACTCCTCTCTCCTTACTTCTCACATTTAATCCACTGACAAATCGTGGTAGCTCTACCCTCTAATCCCCCTCAAGTCTGACTGCCATCACCACCTCCACCGCAAGCACCAAGCCTGGCCCCCATTACATCTCACCTGGACCGCTGGAAGTATCTCTTACGTGATGACTCCGTTCCCCATCTTCCCCTGCCCCAGACCATTCTCTGCCCAACAACCAGACAGATTCTTTTTAAACGTCATGACATCTTGTCACTTTTCTGCTTAAACACTTCTCACCGCACTCAAAATAAAATCCAAAGTTTGCCCCACGCCCACATGCCTGCTGTGATCTGGCCTCTCTACCTCACCACCCTCAGCCCCCGACACTCTCCTCTGCCAATGGGCTCCAACCACACTGGCCCCCCCGCCAGGCCTTGGTAATTCTGTTTCCTCTCCCAGAACACTCTTCCCCTAGATATCAAGGTGGTTCTTTCCTCACCCCTTCCGGGTGTCTGTTAAAATGTCACCCTGCTGGATCACTCTTCTGAAACACTTCACCTGCCCTAACTCTCTTCTCTTTACACACCAGGTCATCCTTCCAGGCACTTCTGTCAACTAGATGCATTTTTATATTTACTATTGTCTGTGTGCTCTGGTAGAATGTAAACTCCCAGAGGGCACAGACTTCATTTTGTTCACTGCTGAGTCCCCCGTGTCAAGAACAGAGCCTGGAACATTCCGGAGGCTCAAAAAACATTTGTTGTTGAACGAACTAACAACCTGGCACATGGACCATCCCTGGTTCACAAAATGCACACGATCACCGATAATCCACGGGGTAAAATTTAATTTTAAACACTCTCTTAAGGAATGTGTCGTAAGTGAGTACTAATCAACGTGGCGTCACGCACTTTCAGGGAGGATCTGACAGAAAGAGAACTCAGACACACTCGGTTCCTTATTCTATCCTCTGGGTTCAGCTGACTTCATCCAGTGCAGAGCTAGGGGTAGACCTTACCCTTCACAGTAAAAGAAAAGTGAGGCCATATTTGGGTTGAAAAGTGGAGGGTAGATTGAACAGGGCTTCCTCTAGGCTTTGAGATGACTTCTCTCATTCTACCTGCCTTCTCTGCCTCATACACTTAACTGGACATGCCTTGACTTTTCTCAGAGAGAGCGTCACTTCTCTATGCCACAAACCTTGCTTTGCAGTGATGAGAACAGCGTCAGGTGGTCCAGCCTCTGATGGGCTCCTGGATGGGGAGCTTTCGCTGCCACCTTCTCCCAGAGGTTTGGGGCTGGGGGAGGGAAGCTGCCCAGGACCCAGGCTTGGCCACAGCAATTATGGAACCTGCACCGACTCTGAAAATATGACCTTCTTCTCTTTCAATGTTTGGGAAATAATCCACCTATGGAGGGGGTGGATCCTGCAGGTTTTGGTCCATCTCCACTTTTCTTAACTTACAGGACAGAACATGGAAAACTAAGCAGTTCAAATGTCATCACAGTGGACAGTGTAACCTACAAATCCAGACAGTATGATCTGAATGGGCGCAGTAAGTTGTCATTTAAATAATTATCTGCACATTATCTGGACTTCAGCTTCTCCAACAGTAAAATGAGGATGACACCATTATGAAGAGTAGGTAAGATAATTTTATGCTGCAGTATTTTGTACAACGTGTTAGTGCCATCGTGTGAAGTGAACTGTTCCAAGTCACCTCCCGGGATTCTTATTGGTACCTTATTGGTAAAGACAGTCATAAAGTGATCTTCCAGCTTAGAAATGCTGTTCATCCTTCAGTGAAATGTAAGTATACTTTAAGTTTGTTCCGATGGAAATGATACCATCGTTGAGCTCATTGAAAAGGGTCTATATCTCCAGCCTTGGATGAATATCCCTTCCCTATCCTCTGTCCCTCACTCATTCCCATCTTCTGATGCTGAGGATAAATTTTACCTCCTTTATTAGTTTTTTTCCCAAACACTTTACATAAGAAATCTCTGGTTCCTGCATTCTTCTGGAGCACTTTGCTGCTTCTCCTAGCACTACACTGTTTCAACTCAACCTTTCTTAGGTTTGACTGTTCACACAGAATGCTCCTTAAGGACAGAGAATAACCCTGTTGCTCTCTGTATCCCCACTGAACCTAAGAGTACTTTGTAATTAAGAGATGCACAATGATGAGCTAAGGGCACGTTGGAGAACATCATCAAATCCTCATTCACAGGTGGCAGTAGAAGAAACCATGCTTTTTGCCCTTCCTTCAATTCTGGAACAGGAACAATGTAACAAAATTTAATGGCAAGATTAAGGAATAAATCTCAACAGAAACGTGTTTCCTCTATAACCTTTCTCAACATCACAGCTGAGTCAAGGGAGTTAATTAGATGAACAAATGTACTGAAACGGACACATTAGGGAAAACACTAAATGGGAAGCTGGAAAGAAAAGAGATCCCTCAGAAAGAAAATTCTTAGAATGCTCAGAACATTTAAGATGTCATCGGGGATGGAAAAGAAAAGAAACTACAGAAGTTGAAAACGATGTCAGAGGTAGAGAAAATGAATTCTTACCTTTGGGAAACATATTACAATTGGCAACATGCTTCTTTATATAAATTAGCTGAACTGAAATGAATACAAGCCTATGAATTAGACGAAGAGGTATGAGACTCTGGGCAGAGAGAAGAAGAGATGGAGACACGTGTGCTCTTGGGAGGTTATTATTATGAGAATCCTGAAGAGATTTTTGTGCGTACATTAACCAAAATGGCAGCATTTCAAAGATGGTTGTAATGTAGTTTGCAAAACAGGTGCTTCCTGAGCATGAGTAGTCGTGGTGAATCTTTTCTCTGGCCCTTATTCTTACTGAATAAAACATTTAAATTCTTTATTTTATTTTCTGAGTAATTTATATCCTACCTTTCTCCAAAAAGGGTCTAAGATACCCACCAAATATATACACAATAACTCTATAGCAGTCTTTTAAAACAATGAACGAGTGCATTAGACAAAACACTGGAGTGGGCAATGTAAATAAAATAAAGCTGGGAGGAGAGTGGTCAGCCCAGGTCTGCTTGCCCTAAGTCTGCAGTCAACACAGGCAGAGGCGCAAATAGTTCAAAGACTCATGGGGCATATAAGGTGAGACAAACCAATTTCTCTACAGAAACGAGAAGGAAACGCCTCATGGGACTGCTCACTGAGAAGGGTGTGTGTGATGCTGGGACCATACCCTCCTGGTAAATCAAACAGCACGTTTCACAAGACTCTGACTCCTAAGGCTGATTACACTGGACTCCATATGGCTGACTCGGCGCTTCAGAGCACAGAACATGGACGGCAGGTATCTTGCTTATCTTAAGGGTAAAACTGAAAATATCTAGAAGAACGAGGCCATTATTTACCCTTCTGGCAGCTAACAGAAGCAAGTTTCCACTTGGGTTCTAGACGGCAATGAGGGAGGAGCTTATACTGATGAGTTACTTGGAGGAGAGTGATTCTTGGCTGCTGGCTTGAGAGGAGACTCGAGCTTTTTGTTACTAAGTTAGCTGCACTGAGAATGGAAATGACGTTCCCCTATGAAAATTAAGAGAAATGTCCAGGGACGATTCCCAGATGGAAGGCCGCAGCCCTGAGGGAACACCAGTGATGTTCCTCAAAAAGCTATTTAGGACCCACAGAGACCTACAAAGTAATGGGCCAACAAGCCTCCAAAGTGACATGCCAATTTTATACTGGGAGATTTTTAAAGTGGGAGCTATCTATCTTGGCAACAACCAACCAACCAACCTCATCAAAGCCTTGAACAAATTACATTACATCATATAAGACTCTCAGTGACTATTACCTCATCAAAGGATAAGAGAAGACTTAAAGAAACTTTGATAACTTCAAGTGATCGGTCACAGAATCCTCCCATAAAAACTTGTGTAAAATAAGCCAAGGCAAGTATACTTGTTGACTAGTCTCATAGAAGTAACCAGAAGTCAGAGACCAATAGGTATTAATTAATTTTAGAGAACTGCTTTGATTTCTCTATCTGTCTTCCATGACTATTGCTTCCCTTTCACGAATTACTAACGCAGGTAAATTAGGTCCTCAGACAAGGTCTAGTGACTAAATTAAGAGAACTTTATCATCGCTGGAGTCAGGCCATCATCCACTCTCCAGCACTCTATGGAACGACCTCGTAGAAACATCTATCATCCTTCTCACATGCTTCAACCTCTGGCTTAAATCCCGGACAGTCATTCTATGTGAAGAAAACAGGTGAGACACACTTTGAGGGCTTTATCTCTGAAACTACCACAGTGCGCAACGCACTCCAGTTATCTTCAAGAGGGGAGAACTCATCAGCTCCCGAGGCTGGGGACCTTGCCTTTCTTGTCACCTCTATGTCCCTGGCCACCGGACGCAGCGCCTGGCACACAGCAAGCATTTGTACACGTCTGTTGAACGCATAGCTGAAGAAACGAATATCTGAAAGCCTGGTATCTGTCAGTCACTTTGCCGGCCACCACATAATTTCATTCCCTCATTCATCTTATACACAAGAGTGGTATTATCCTCATTTCATAGAAAACTGATACACTAAAGAGCTACGTGATGTGCCCGGAGTAAATGACAGAAGCAGGATTCCAAGCCGGGTTAGCCCAACTCCGAATCCCTAGGTACCACTCCAGTTTCTCTCAATTATATTCCAAGGAAGTGTGGGGTGCCCAAGAGAAGTTCACAGATATGCCCTGTGGGGGTGGGTGGAGAGTGGTACCCAGGCAGGTGTGATTAGGAAACACTGCGCATTATATTCAATTCTCAGTGAATATTACTGTATCAAAGGATCACAAAAGACTGAATGTAAAGGAACCCTGATAACTTTAAACCTGACAACTTGTGTCCCTAACGGATTCCACCTTGGAACTCATTACAGGACATCCGTCTCCTCCTTCAGGAGATAGCAGTGTTGCGTGGGGCAGTGTGGGAAAATCCATACCACGTCATATCTCCCAAGGCTGCCACTCCAACTTGCCATAAAGACATGTTGCTGATGGCAGGCCGCGCGGCTTTGGAAAAATTTAACCTTTCTGGATTCCTTATTCATAATCAGTAGAGTCAAAGTCTTAGGGAAAAGATCTATAAGGTCACTTCTAACTTTAAAATTGTTCAACTGCTCCAGGTAAAATTACTCAAGTGGATTTGTAGATTAGAAAAGAGTTGCCAATTTTCAAATCAGCTATGTTCTAAATATTTATACATAAGCTGTCTGAAACTCAGAAGCTATTTTCTCACAGAAACAATGGAGACATGATTTCCAAACCAATCCATGATTATCAAGTCAATCAATAATCCAGGTGAAAACTGCACACACGCAACATAAAACATTAGAAAACTGTACTCAAATACCGGCAGTTACATAAAAGTGAAAAATAGAACAATTTGTCTTACATAATGGTTCTGAAGAAAATGCAATTTTAATTTTATAAAGTTTTCTAAAGGGGGTCACGTAAATATTTTCAAAAGTGTTGGAAGATGATTGTACTGGGTTAAGATGCCTGCTTTCACTTTAAAATGAATGGCTTCCCTTGAGACAAGAATATCATTATCCCTATACTTAACACTCATCAACCATGAGCTGTGAGTGGAGAAATAAAGAAAAAAAGAAAAAGTTCGCAAGGTAGAGAATGAGGTCCTTGCAGGGAAAGGGAAAGGAAAGGGTAAAGGGCTGTTGTGAATATCGTTTCCTAAGCAGGTCCACAGTAGGTAATTATTAAACAGGATAAATAGCGAGTTAAGGACAGAACAGATGCAGGAAAGTGGAAGATAAGAAAGTGTACAACTGGTTGTAGGATCATTCAAGAGACCAACAAACTGATCTTATAATTCAGGAAATACAGTAAAAGATCACCTTAGATATATTACATACCATGTCCCTATAATTTCAGACAGACCTACGTTATTTTTATTAGCAAGTAGAGCTCACTCAAACATTGAACATATATTTAACTGAATGCCTCCTAATAGATGCCTTTGCTGAGTAATTATGCTCATATATGCTATGAATAATTAAAGAAAATGAACACATATAGCTACTACCTTTTGTGACTCTTTGTTTACATTTTCATGTTTCCGCTTGTTTGAAATCTCAGACCCAGTGGTTTTAAGAAGCAGCATGCTTTCCTGATTAAGAACTCAAGTTTGAAGCCAAGCTTCCAGAGGTTAAATCCAGCACTGCAGCTGACCTCTCCTTGGCTTCCCTTGCTTGTAAAATGGGGATAATGATGACATTGCCTATTCTCTTGGACCTGGTAGAAACAAACTAAGTCATGCACAAACAGTGCTCAGAATGCTGCTTGGTACATAGTAAGTGCTCAGAATATATTCGCCATTGTTATATTTGGATATGAAATATAAAAAACAACAAAACTACATATTGACTTTTTCTTTGTATATTACTAAGAGAAAAATGTAGGGTACAGAATAGTATGTATAGTATTCTAATATCTTTAAGGAAAAAGAAAACTAATTAAAAGTATACATACTTGAGTATGCAAAAAAAAAAGTGCTCAGGGGCAGGTGCTATGTCTATGTTTATATAAGCAAAGTGTATCCGTAGAAGGATACACAAGAAACTCTGCTGAAAGAAACCAAGGAGCTGGGTGTAGAAGATGAAAGGGGTTTTACTTTTCTCTGTAAACCCTCGTGGACCTTTATAATTCTGTCCCATGCTCTTTCGTTATTGTTCAATAAATGTAAAAGACATTCATTAAACTTAAATTTTTTTTTTTTGGCTATGAAGCTAGGAGTAAAACTGATAGCCATTAATCATCAAAACTACCTTTATTGAAAAGTTAATCCCAAACTCATCCGCTAAACCATCCAAACCCAATTAAATGAGGTGGAGGGATGGCAAACACAGGTAACTTTCTATGTCCTTTTCCCCAGCGATCTCTAATTAAAAAATTGAATCAGTAAATGCTGATGTCCTTCCACTTAAACAAGAGAACTTATTACATTGATTTGTGTTGGCCCCATAGGATGCTTAATACCAATACTTTACAAAAACAATGACTCAATTAGCTACAAAAGAAGATGAAATAATAAATGTTTGGGAGGTTAGTGAACTAAACTAATTTAATTAGCTCTATAATATATGCTTTCTGATTTTTATTATTTATATTCAAATCATCTGTTACGTAAAAATATCAGAAAGAATGACATACTGGAATCCAAGTGTACTAAAATTGACTCTAAGGCATCCTGAGTTCATGCCAGCTAACTGAAAAAATTAGTGAAACCAGTAACGAGGCACAAAATGGGTAAATGCTAAAACAGTGAATTTTTCACTTCTTAGAAACAAGTCCAAAATTCACAGGTACAGCAATTCATTTTTACTACATTCCTGGCAATATAAAAAAAAGCGTGAATTTTATTTCCAAGAATTTTATAATCTCATTAAGGTTAACACTGTACATCCCCTGGGGGTAAAAAAAAAAGAAAAAAGAAAGAAAACAAATGCCATCAAGACAACCAAACACAAGAACGCCCAACAAACATCTGTTTTGTTTTCTCACATCTCAATAGCCTGGCTATTTCAGATACAAATATTTGTTTTGCTGACAAATGTTTCTAAAATGTTAGTTTAAATTGTTTTGCTGAAATAGTTGCTTTTCGAGCTGAACAAACTGCAAACTCTTCCAAAGTCCACAAGGCATCTGTGGAAAGGAGCAAATATGGCCTAAAGATTTGCAAAACTGCTCACTTGGCAAAATATAGGAGTGAAAATGGAAGCTTATTGCAAACCTCAGTATCATATCTATAGCGAACAGACATAGACACGTTAGGTAGTATAGATGTGGCCCAAATGTCCTACATTCACAGGGAAGACGGCCAGCAGTTTAGTTTTTCATCCTGTCACACAGAATTCCTGTGAGAGCTCAGAGCGCTCCTGCCACTTTGCACAAGAATGTTCCCCTGTTTTTCATGCGCTTTGCTCTACTTTCCTGGGCCTTGGCAAGGATCAAAGAAGCAAAGGGAACAAATGGTTTCCCATGCATATTGAATTCCCTCTTATACTGATTTTTCCTCTGTCACTTGAAATTCAATATTGGCAAGATTCCTGTACATCACCTTAACCAGTAAATTGTCTGCACGCAGTCAGAGCATGAAAAGGTAGATTTCAACATCAAGTTTTTTGTAAGAAATTCAAATGAACAAATCCTTTGAAAAAGGAACTTTTCTATAGCATCCGTGCTAAAATTCGTTCCTAATAAATACATAATTAGCTTTTATTTCACATTAACCTAAAATGATTATTTATCATTTACCTTTATCCCTCTCTCTCTGATTTCTCTGTACTATTTTAAAAATACAATGTTACAGGTGAATAGCCCTTTCATAAGAATTTGGCCTCAAAATTCCAGATTAACTTAATAACACCTAACATTTACTGAGCATTCAAGAGTTATGTGCCTCATTTTCTTCATCTGTAAAATGGAGACATATAGTACCTAATTCATGGGTATATTTATAAGGTTGAAGGTAATATAATGTAAAGCTCTAAACATAGTAATTGCGTTTTTACTATGTATTATTATTATGATCACTGTCATAATTATTATGAGATGTTCTAAGAGATTTTGGACAAGAAAAATGTTTTCAAGCCAAATTATTTAAATATAGCACAGTAATTGGATTACAAATGAGTGTTCATATTTTGACATATGATAAAGAAAAACATTTTTTAAAGAATGGCTTAAGTGTTCTTTTGATAAAAATCAATTAAAAAATTCCTTCATGAATAACTCTCGAGTGGTTAAATTATTTTTTAACCACTTTTTTAAAAAAACGTATTCAATTATGTTGGTAACAACATGCCTTAAGATTTTAGGGTTCAGAACAAGGAAATAATATACTCTTTACACTTCAGTGGCTAGGAGGGATGAGAGTTTAGATATTAGCACAAAAGGGAAACATCCTAAAATGTCTTTTTCTTTTTTTATTTCTTACCTCTATATGTTTTTAAACATAGAAGAAAATCAGTAACTTTGCAAAGAAAAATATTTTTAAAAGAAATTTAAAATTTAAAAGAAATTTTTCTTTTAAAAGTTTAAAAGAAATTTTAAATGAAATCTATCATTTAAAAATGAAAGTAATATTGGATTTAATTTTAATATTACTTAGATTTGGATAAGGAAAAAAAAAAGAGTTGACTGTGACCAAAATTATCTTATATAGATAGTAGAATTTGAAGGGACCATGTAATACCCTTCTCTCAGAAACTAAACACATTTTCTAAGAACTGAAAGCCATTTAATTAGGAAGATGTGAATAACTATGGCTGTAACAAATGATTCTTACTGTATACCATCAAATTTCTAAGATTTTTCTCCAATAGGATGTTTATAAATATACACCTCTTTGAAAGGGAGGGCTTCAATGATAATGAAAATAAAAATATTTTGAACTAAATGAAAATGAAAAAAAAAACCCTATCAAATATTGTGGGATGCAACAAAAGCAGTGCTTAGAGGGAACTTCATAGCACTGTATGTGTATATTAGAAAAGAAGAAAGACTTAAAATCAATCATCTAAACTTCAAACCTTAGAAAACTAGAAAAAGAGGGGCAAATGAAATCAAAAGTAGGCAAAAGAAGGGACTTCCCTGGTGGCGCAGTGGTTAAGAATCCACCTGCCAATGCAGGGGACACGGGTTCGAGCCCTGGTCCGGGAAGATCCCACATGCCGCGGAGCAACTAAGCCCATGCGCCACAACTACTGAGCCTGCACTCTAGAGCCCATGAGCCACTACTGAGCCCGCATGCCACAACTGCTCAAGCCTGCACACCTAGAGCCCGTGCTCCTCAACAAAGACAAGCCACCCCAATGAGAAAAGCCTGTACACCACAATGATGGGTAACCCCCGCTCGCCGCAACTAGAGAAAGCCCACGTGCAGCAACGAAGACCCAATGCAGCCAAAAATAAGTAAATAAATTTATATATATAAAAAAAAGTAGGCAAAAGAAATACTAAATAACAGAGAAGCCAATGAAATTGAAAGCAGGAAAACAACAGAGAAAAATCAATAAAACTAAAAATTGGCTCTTTGAAAAGGTCAATAAAATTAATAAAACTCTAGAGGGTTAACCAAGACAAAAAGAGAGAAGATAAAACTTACTAATATCAGAAATGAAAGAGGGGGGTCCATCATTAGCAAGCCCACGGACATTAAAGGGATAAAAAAAGAATATTATGAACAACTCTATGCCCACAAATTTTCTAGATCATAACATAAGAGAAAACCAATGGTTTGGCAATGAGTCTTTAGATACAAAACCAAATGCATGTTCCATGAAAGAAAAAAAAATGATAAGATGGAGTTCATTCAAATTAAAAACTTCTGCTCTGCAAAAGGTAATGTTAAGAGAAGGAAAAGACAAGACACAGACTGGGACAAAACAACATCTGATAAAGGACTTGTATCCAAAATATACAAAGAACTTCTAAAATTCAACAATAAGAAAACAAACAACCTGATTAAGAAGTGGGCAAAACATCTGAACAGATACCTCATCAAAGAAGACACACAGATGGCAAATAATTACATGAAAGGATACTCAACATCATATTTCATTAGGAAAATGCAAATTAAAACAATTAGATACCACAACACACATATTAGAATGGCCAAAATTTGAAAACTGACACCACCAAACCCTGGTGACAATGTGGAGCAACAGGAACTCTCATTCTTGCTGGTAGAAGTGCAAAATGATACAGCCACTTTGGAAGACATTTTAGCAGTTTCTTATCAAACTAAACATACTTCTACCATACAATCTAGCCATCAGACTCTTAGGAATTTGCCCAAATGAGTGAAAACATATGTCCATACAAAAACCTATACAAATGTTTATAGTAGCTTTATTTATAATTGCCAAAATTGGAGGCAACCAAGATGTCCTTCAACGGGGAGTGGGGAGGCTGGCACTGCTAGCTGAAGAGTAGGCACTATTTTCTTGAATCCAATAAGTAAATTAAAACATTGGTGAATGATCAGATAAATCTCACTATGTTTCTCAAGTAGATGGATTCTTACATATCTCCAGATGATGTAAATTCTATTTTATTAAGACAGTCAATGCATGACTAATAAACTCATTTTTTTAAATGAATGCAAAGGCACTGTTTTTAGTTTTTAAAATTTGAGAGTAAGCTTTCATATGCAAGTTATGTTATTTTTAATGTATTACACATGCCTAATGAAAGGAGGATAAAGTTTTCAATATTTAATTACAAACATATTAAAATAAGTTTTGAACTTAAGATTCATGAGGAGGTACATATTTATAAGTAATACTGCGTAATATCATGGACTTGAAAGATTAGTATTGTTCATACCAATTTTAAAATGCACAATTAAAAATAAATGAGTCCCTACATGTTTGCCCTGAAAAAGCCTTACAAGGCTATCTTATTTGTTCATTATGACATAACAATTCTATGAACAATAAAGAACAGATATCATAAAGTATGGAAGAACTCATGTACTGTGGATTCATCTGTACTGCATAATTCCATGAAACTGAAAGGCAGAAACCTGGTCATCTATAAGATCAGATAATTGACTAGAATTTAACTTTCCAGTTTTAGAAAATACTGACTTTAAACCCAATAGACTATTAAAAGAAAAAAAACACCTGAAATAACTTCAACAAAAACAGACATTCATTATTTTAACTATTTTTTATTTCAATCTTGAAACAAAAACATTAGGTTATATGTAATAAATCATTCCTTCGAATTCTTTAGTTTAATGATTTTTATGTACTTCATCACCAACACTTACTTTTCATCAAGAAGTATAAGTCTATAATTTTACACATGACTAGTAAGAAAGGGAAGTTAATGCCAAACAACTTAGGCTGAATCCACAATCTTACCACAAACGTTTAAAAAAAAAAAAAAAAAAGACTAAATTTTCCTTGAATTTTTAAAGTAATCCACATTTCTTTTTCAATGTGTAAACTCACTGAACTTTCCACTCCTAACTATGTAAGACAAGAAAGGCTGATCCCTACACATGCGTTTTAGTGGGAAGTGGTGAATATAAAAAAATCTGAAAAATATTATTTTCTCCCCATTTCAATTCTTTCCTATTCTGTAGCCATAAAGACACTGAAATTGAAATAAGTACCTAAAACACTAAGCATTTATTCAAATAAAACCTAAGATAGATCATTCAATCTTAAAATAAAATTATATATACCTTTCAAAAATTATAATTTCGCATTGTTTCCCATCTGGCGTGGCTTCGTGTCCACTCATCCCCACTCTCTCACACAGCATCCCTTTTATAAATAAAATTCACTTAGAACAATGTCAAGTTTCAGAGATAAAGTTTTATGATATGTCCAAATGGCCTTTTTTTAAAGCTCTAATCAACCTTAATTTGAGAAACATGATTAAGTCTTCACCAGTTTGTTTTATTCTATTCTCTTCACAACCAAAATGTCATGAATTAAGTAAAATTATTCTGCTGTCTCCTTTTCTCAATCTCTTATTCCACAGACCCTAAAGAGTTTTTCTATTTCTCATTCACATAGCTATCCTCATTTCAAAATTCCTTTCGGTCCTTGAGAAGCTTGCATGACCCGGATGGTTCATGTAAAACACAAGATATCCCTAAATTTCAGCAAGCCATTATCTTTCCTCTTGATACCTATATGAAGTTAATGTAAGTAGAGAAGAAAATTCTACAATAACTTCTACAGGACATTCAATACCTTCTATAACAGTTTATTTAAGTGGGATTATATAGATGTGAAATCTAATTAAAAGACAGAAGAAAAACATACATGAGGTTCTATGAATACTGTTTTTACACGTGTGAACCGCGTGAAGAATGTTATATCAAGCGAGTTTTTTAAAATAAAGGTAAATGGAATAAAATACTCAAAGATAAAAATGTTTATAGTGGAGATGCGCAGGTAGTTGTAATGCAAGATTAAGAATGATGTAACTTCCTACTCGAGAATAAAACAGCATTTGCATGTATTTAAGAGAAAAGGCAGAACAACTAAACACTTAAAGGAGTTTCCGGGAGGGTCATCTGCTAAGATTTACAAGACAACCCTATAGTTAAAATTTAAATTAGCATCCATTACATTTTTTCCCCCCCACGATTTGGGATAACCGCCTAGAATTAACACTGTGATCACATCATAGAAGTGAGCCTTACAATGTAAGACCATTTTAACCTGACATGGTGTGGTGGGCTTTGGCTCTAGGAATAAAAGGCAAAGGAAAAAAACTCGCTGCTGCTTTGAGGATAACAGCTCACCTCTAATCCATGAAAGGAAAGACTACATTTTTAAAAAGTTAAGGATGCAAGAAGTGCAAGAGAAAATGTAAGAAACCTAGTTAGAGACCAATTCAGGAAATTAAGCATGCAATATTAAGAGTTCCAGAAAGAATTAATGGAGGGGAAGAAATATTAAAAACATAGCAGAGGGCTTCCCTGGTGGCGCAGTGGTTGAGAGTCTGCCTGCCAATGCAGGGGACACGGGTTCGAGCCCTGGTCTGGGAAGATCCCACATGCCGCAGAGCAACTAGGCCCGTGAGCCACAACTACTGAGCCTGCGCGTCTGGAGCCTGTGCTCCGCAACAAGAGAGGCCGCGATAGTGAGAGGCCCGCGCACCGCGATGAAGAGTGGCCCCCGCTTGCCACAACTAGAGAAAGCCCTCGCACAGAAAGGAAGACCCAACACAGCCAAAAATAAATAAATAAATAAATAAAAATTTTTATAAATAAAAACATAGCAGATAAATTTCCAGAGATGGAGAGACTTGCATTTGAAAGGGCCCCTCAAAGGTTGTGCAGGAGTACAAAAAATGCCCGCCCTCAGATACATTGTTAAAAAATTCACAGCAAGTCATGAGGGGGAAAGGGGAGGCCAGGAGAATCACCATTTTCCATGATCAACCCTTTGATGCTATTTGAGTTTTTTGAAAAACATTAACTGTTTCATGATGATAAACATTAAATTCGAGGTGATGTCATTTATCTTCATATTCATATGTCAACACAGTTATAATTATAGGTAAGCATTATAGCTAAACATTTATACTTATGCATCTAAAAAGCTATATATATCTTGAAAATTGAGTATAGGTACGACTAAACAAAATCTCTATTTCATGTACTTTTGAAGTTATACACTTTGTACTAAAATTTTTAAGCAAGTAAAAATAAAGCTAAGGTCACCATCATGCTGCTTGACTTAAGGCCTTGCCAAAACTTGTCAAAGCTGTGCGACCACTGTTGTGAATATATGACTCCGGAAAAATGCATTTCAACCACCAGAAACATAGCGTGCAGGACTAATAAAAATGCACGTAATTACCTGCTGCGGGATCTGTCACTGCTTGGCTGGTGATGCCAGATGGCGGTTCCTGAAGCTGGTAAGTGGCATTTGTGGACGGCGTCGTTGGGCTGCTGTTGCTACTTGTCATGTAATGTGCCGGGTACGGCGAGCTGTTGTAATACTGTGCATACTGACCCTGGCCGAAGCTGGGATACGACGGATAGTCCTACCAAATCAAACCACACAAGAGCAACCTGTCAGAATACAGCTGCTGCTTAGCGTTTTCAGAATGTAACCATGAATGTGTTTGCACTTCCGTCTTCTCTGACTTCCCAAAGGGACACACAAGCACACGCTGGCTGAAGTGAGCAGACTTGCAAACCAGTTTTATGTAAGATCAGATTCCCTCTTCATATTTCTATTCCATGATTTCTAGGTAAAATTCAACCAATCTGAGAACCAAACAACTCACCATATAGGACCGCTAAAGAGATTTTTAAAGGAGGAAAAACAAAAAACAAAAAAACAACTATTCCGCACACCGCGATGAGGAGTGGCCCCCGCTTGCTGCAACTAGAGGAAGCCCTCGCACAGAAGCGAAGACTCAACACAGCCCAAAAAATAAATAAATAAATAATAAATCCATATGTCTAAAAAAAAAAAAAGATTAATATTTCTTAAAAAAAAAAAAAACAACTATTAGAAGGCTTAAGAAAGGTCTCGCTTATAGTGTAATATAAACGAATCTTTCTTTACCTAAGAAAATCATCTGTTGCATTTCTTTAAATTTCAGAAGTTAAACTGGCTTTGAAAATTACCTGCTGTGAACTGTTAAATCCAGAGGAATTTGTGAGTGAATTATTTCCTGTATATAATCCCGATGATGTTGTAAAACTGCTACCTAAAACAAAACGAAAAGAAATATGGTTGACTAAGCCATGCCAAGTAATGTGCCTATAGGAAATTATTATTTAGATAAAGCAGGGTTGGAGTTCACTGCAAATGCGTTTGGTTTATCTTTGAAACCAGAATCCATTGCCATGGCTAAAATTCTGTTTTCTTAAAATGGTCGACCATTTTAGTTTCACTATACTACAAAGAATTAAAAAGTAGAGAGGTTTACATTTCTGAGGACATGAGGAACTCATATAAACTATGGACAAATTATACATTTGTGCAAAAATATTAGACACCGAGCTTTCCATTTCGATTTGTAAAACACACCAGGATTTTTCATATCTTTACATTAAATACGCTTATTGTAAAGTAACAGGATCAGATTGAATGATCTTTAAAGTTCCTGCTAGCTCAAAAACTATGATGCTACTTCCAAAAATGCAAAATGCTTTCCAACTCGTACTTGCCATCTGAATGGCCACCGAAAAAGCTGGTTATTTCATTTCACAGAAGAATGAAGGGAAGCACTTGAAGTATTTGATAAAAACAAAGATCAAATAGGAACATGACCAATGTTTTATGTATTACATGTGCTGTGTAGGCAACACCCTGTTTGTTGAATGTCTCTGTGTCAAAAGATACAGCAGGCGTTGTGCAGGATTCAAGCCAAAGAGCAAATCTTAGTCCCCTCCTTCAATGGATTTACTATCTTACTGTTTAACCATGCAAAGTGACAACCACCATTTTTTTCTTGAAGTATAGTTGATTTACAATGTTGTGTTCATTTCTCCTGTACAGCAAAGTGATCCAATTATACATACATATACATTTTTAAATATTCTTTTCCATTACGGTTTATCTCAGGAAATTTAATATAGTTCCCTGTGCTCTACAGTAGGACCTTGTTGTTTATCCATTCTATACGTAATAGTTTGCATCTGCTAACCACAGACTCCCACTCCATCCCTCCCCTCCCCCCCAACCCCTTGGCAACCACAAGTCTGTTCTCTATGTCTGTGAATCTTTCTGTTTCCTAGATAGGTTCATTTCTGTCATGTTTTAGATCCCACATATAAGTGTTATCATATAGTATTTGTTTTTCTCTTTCTGACTTACTTCACCTAGTATGATAATCTCTAGGTCCATCCATGTTGCTGCAAATGGCATTATTTTGTTCTTTTTTAAGGCTGAGTAGTATTCCATTGTATATATATACCACATCTTCTTTATCCATTCATCTCTTGATGGACATTTAGGTTGTTTCCATGTCTTGACTATTGTGATAGTGCTGCTATGAACATAGGGGTGCATGTACCTTTAATAATATACTATTTTTGATGATCATTTTGGCAAAGATTTTTGAAAAGATCAGGGATTGGCAAACGTGTAAAAAATGGCATTCATACACAACAAAATGGGGATTTAAATAAGACAAGCTATTGGGCTATTTGGTCATGATCAAGACATTTATATATCATTTAACCCAGCAATTTTATTGCCAGGCTATCTAAGAAAATATGAATTTATACAATGAGGTAGTTAGTAAAGATATTCTTCAGTGTTATTTCTAATAACAAAACAAAGAGAGCATCCCCAAGTTCTTAATAGGTGTTATTTGGAAAATGGAATATTATGAAGCTGTTGAAATAGTATCATAATGACATTTAACGACACAGGACATTTTTTCATACTAATTTGTTAAAATAAAAACTAAAGCAACAAAAATGTTCTTTGTGATCTCATTTGAAATATTTTTAAAGCATAAAATATATTTCCAAAAAGCACAAAAATGTCAGAATCTATGGAGGGGTGCAATCTATGGTCACATAATATTCATGGAGCCAATGTACATTTTTAAATTTTCTACTCAGAACCTGTGTTACTTCTGTAAACAGAAAAACCATTTTTTTAAATTAAAATTTTATGGCAAATGAGCAGTCTAGGCAGTAAATGCGTGGGCAGTTTAAGGAGGACATCTTCCATGTGAACTGCCTAGTCACAGATGACTTCAGATACAATGTGGTAGTTAATATATGCCAATTATTTACTTGCTACTGAACATTTAAGTACTGTCTAAAGAGTCAGAAAACATAGAGTTTCCAGTTCATTACCTATGAGCTGTTTGGACTCTGGACAAATCACCTAACTGCTCTAAGAAATAATTTCCCTAGCTGTAGAAACTCTATTTCATAGGCTTCTTAAACACATCAAATGAAGTAATATTTTGGAAAACATAATGAACAAGCCACAGCAACACACAAACGTTCGGAACCGTTACTGTTTATTCCAGTAAACATTTCTAAAATTCTCCACCGTATTTATCTTTTCCCTCTTTTGACTTTCCCAAACTAGATAAATATGACTTAATCTCTTTGCATATCTAAAATTCTTTTCCTACTTATTTATCAAGCATCTACGCACTTTGAAAACCCAATCAGAGGATTTGTTATTTTTGGATGTAGGGTATCTTTTTTGGTAGGTTCCGGTGCTTTTTCGTTCAGCAGTTAGTTGTGATTCCGGTGTTCTTGTAAGAAGAGGTGAGAGCATGTCCTTCTACTCCGCCATCTTGAGCTAATCTCAAGGATCTGTTAACTTTTATTAAGAGGGGAAAATATTTCCTAAGATAGTTTTAAATGTAGTTATTACAGACTCATATTTGAGGTTTCCTCATTTGTAAATTTTAGGAACATCGGTTATTCAAAGGGCCCAGGACACCTATCACAGATAAGCTGCGAGCTCTCACACAACAAATACTTGTTTCACCACAAACGTAGGGGCAACAACAGACAAGCTTTTCATATTAATGATCATGTACACGTGGCAACCACATAACTTATTAAGCAAGTATTAAATACAGGGCTTGTGGTGATAATTACATGAGGATAGAAGATACAGGCTTGGACCTCTAGGACTTACCAGGTTAACATTAGTTCTGTTTTTTTTCTTTTTAAACACTGGACTTCATGGGCATATGACTCATTCTATATATTTGTACGTCAGTGAAAAATTAACATTAAATCTGTATCTATACCTATATATATATATATCACAAACTTATAATGAGCATTTAAAAAATTCCTTATAAAAATTCAAATTTATTCTGGGTAAGAGTGTGACCATCAATACTTTTGAAAACTGTATTATATACATTTGATAGGAAAAATTACTTTGGGTTATGACTTGTGACTTTCATTTAAACTACACGTTTTTAGGTTATGACTTGCTACTTTCGTTTGTACTACACATTTTTGGACAATAAATAGTGACCTCAATAATCCCCATCCACCAAGAAAATGAATTAAGATATAGAAAATGTATTTTAAAAATGGATGTTTTCATTCCATAACTTATTCCCTGGAACAAAGTAAAAAAGACCATGGAAGCTATATTGGCACATACAGGCCATTGGGGTCTAACCAAGTAAATCACTGTTCAGTACTCTAAATGGTACCCCAGTGACTTCCCAGACTTCATGCTACTTCGACGGCGGTACATTAGCTGGAATTCAACATAAGTTATACTCATTTACTGGCTGACTGCAGGCTGAGATTCCATTCCATTTCACATGCAGGAGCAGGAGTTTAACAGCACTCCAGTGGCCTACGAGACTTAATGCAACTTCCACAAGGATCTAACTTAAGGTCAGGCAGAGATGGACGTGCTAGAGAATCAGGCTCAGGCAGTATTAATTTTTAACCCTCAGAATCAGATCTGCAGGGCTGCCCCAGCCGCCTCCACGGAGGACTTAGGAAAGAGAGCTGATAACTTTTAGTCCAGGCCACCAGCACTGGATTTCTTCAACAGCCTGCTTCCTGGTCTCTGCCCATCTTCCGGCCCCCTCCAGCTCATTCTCCACACCAGCAGTAGAATACTTTCTCTAAGGTGCATATCTGATCTTCTCACTCCCTTGTTAAAAAAAGTAACTGCCCCCTATTAGCCTCAGGATCAAATTCAAACTCCTTACCAGGGCTTATTTATTAGGCCCTACTCGGTCTGACTGTAGTTTCTCTCTTAGATTTCTTTGATCTCTTCCCAGGAACTCCCACCCCTCACCCACCCAGATACACATTCCAGCCTCATACAAGGGAAGCAACACGCGGTTCTCTGAAGGTTACTCTTTGCACCTCTCCCTCCCTCCCCACTCCCACTATATCCTGGCTAACTTCTAATCGCTTCCCAATTCAGCATGGACTAGAAACTCCTTTCCTCGGAAAAACCTTCCCTGAATTCCCCTCTTCTCCTCTTTCCTCCTAAGCCTGGGTTACTGAATTTCTCTCTGTCTCCCTCTTCTTCTCTGTGATGTGTATATTTTATATACATGACATATATGAACAATAAAAATGGAAAACATGCATTGAATGCTTACTATATGTTAGGAATAAGTTCATCTTTCACATGCTTTATCTATCAAAATAACTCCATACTATAGGGAACCAGAGGGTGAGATTAGGGTAATATAGCTTCCATGGGATGGAAGTAAAATTAAACATAGCTCCGTCTGGTTTTAGAGTCTATACGATGCTCTCTCATGTCCTCTTACCCTGTTCTCTGTTGCTTTATGGGAAGATCTGAAGTTTACTAAAGTGTTCCCAGGGATCATTCTACAAGGATGAAAAAAAAAAAACAAAAACCATAGGAAGCAAACATAGAATCAAAATAGAAGTGACAAGAATAATCATACTTAAAACATATCAAGGGCGTACTCTGAGCCAGGCCAATCAAATATTTTACATGTTACAACTCACGAGCTCTTACAACCACCCCTCAGGAAAGTACTATTATACCCCATTTTACAGATGAAGAAACTGCCCAAGATTATAAGCAAGTGTGGCAGACCTGGGGTTCAATCCCAGGCCATCTGGCTCCAGAGTTGAAGTTCTTTTTTTTTTTTTTTTAATTAATTTATTAATTTATTTATTTTGGCTGTGTTGGGTCTTCGTTTCTGTGCGAGGGCTTTCTCTAGTTGCGGCGAGCGGGGGCCACTCTTCATCGCGGTGCGCGGGCCTTTCACTATCGTGGCCCCTCTTGCTGCGGAGCACAGGCTCCAGACGCGCAGGCTCAGTAATTGTGGCTCACGGGCCCAGTCGCTCCGCGGCATGTGGGATCTTCCCAGACCAGGGCTCGAACCCGTGTCCACTGCATTGGCAGGCAGATTCTCAACCACTGCGCCACCAGGGAAGCCCCAGAGTTGAAGTTCTTAATCTCCGCCGTGTATTGCCTCTCAAAGTAACCAGGGTTCTTTTTCCTTTAATATATATTTTTTAACCAACATATTCAACATATGGCTAACTATCTGCCACGGAATCACCAGAAGGTGTTTGTTAAATGGCACAAATCTGGGCCCCTCCTCAGACACAGAAATCACCATCTTACTGAGGCAGGAGGGGTAGGATGTGACCTGAAAATCCACAGGTTTACTGAACACCTAAAGTCCCTGATGTCTAGCCACTATGTTTTAGTACCAATCCAACTAGTGTTTTAGCAACTGCTTCAAAAACCCCCACTAGTATAAGTTTTGTTTTTACACTAAGAAAGTAATCACACTCACCAGGAATTTAAAGAATGGAAGCTTCTCAGAGACTGTTTTGGGTATTTGTGGCCCTTGAGCTGGGCTAAACAAAGCTCATAGGGAGTAAAGGGTCCCATTGTGATAGCTGATCTGATGCAGATTGGGTGCCAGTATTACCAGATGAATTTCACCGAAGCTTAGAACACCACAAAGCAAAGGCAAAATAGCAATAACAACGCTCCTAAGAAAGCGTCCATGTGTAGCTACTAAACCCACTTCCTACTCTACCCAGGCCTGGGAGACGAGGCACATTCGTGTAGAAGGCCACCATGTACCATACTTAAGCTTGTATGCTACAGGGGAGAAAGGGCAGGACATGACCAGGAAAAACAGACCTCCTTCTTACATTAGGATCCATCCTCTTAAGAGTTTCTGTTCGATTCACAAGAGTCTTCACTTACAACGTTAGGTCACAGAATTAGGCTTAGTATTGAGAATTCATTTATCAAAATAATATAGAAGTATTTTCCTTCCTAGATACAAAAGATTTTACATGAAAAGTCACGTCTAGATAAAGAGAACTGAAATACTCTATGATAAATTGTTTTATATTTTATGTAACATATCATGAAAACTCCCCAAAGTAGAAAGAATTCCCATTTAGAATCCATTATTTCTCACTCAAGGAGTTTGGCAGAGATTGGTTCAAATGGAGCTCCAGTAATGCCCAATATTATTCTTGGTAGAGTTTGGAATTAAGTTACCTTCCGAGCAGGGTGGCAGTGGTGATACTTTCTTCCCCACTAGTGAAAAGGAAAATCTTATCTGTTTAAATAGTTTACTATTGTGAAAAATCATAGCCATTCTTCTCTTTTGGCAGGGAGGGGAGACACTCATTTCCAGACCAGAACACTGGAAAAATCTTTCCTTTCAGAACTTCTCTAAGAGACAAAATTATTTTTCATTCCATTGTCTTCTTTTTAAAGTTGAGAGTTTTTATATTCTGAATGGGAAGATTATATATGTTATACTATGAAAAGAAAAAAAAAAACCTTTCCAAGTTAGCTGGGTCCACAGCACCTACTGGTACATCTAATTGGCACACTTACTACTCTAGAGGGTGTTGTGGGACCAAAAGAAGCGGGTGTCATGAGTCTATCCTTTGAGGAAAGTTTAAAAACACACAATCTCATGAAAGCACCACCAAGAAACATTAGCTTGTGTTACCTACATGAGCACCACAAGTTCTGACATGGAGCTGCTCAGTCAATGAAATGAAAACATCTGATTAGACTGAGACGGGCAATACACAGAAAATACACAGAACATGTCAAGGAGCGTATTCCTGGTACATAGTGAATATAAACTATTCAAAGGAGAAGATCTGAGAGTGAAAAGTGTATAAGGAAGTAGGGAAAGAGACTAAAGGTAGGTGACAGAAGTTTCTTGATCATTTAAGAAAAGAATAACAGTTCAGCAAAATGACATTCTTTATCGGAAAAACCCAGGAATCTGAATGTTGATCATACCAATATTAGCATATTGAGACACAGGAAATGTTATGATTCGGATTTTCCTTTTAAGGACTAGAGGACGTGTTATAAATGCAAAGATATTTTTGTTTATATAACTGAGCCTGGAGATGGGGGTGGGTTAGCGTTTGGGGTGGTGAGGTGGGGCTGGAGGTGCCCAGGAGAGGAATAACGCTCACCAAGCTATTTCCCAAGGCCTGCCTGCCCACAGCTCACTACATGAATTCAGGATGGGGTCCCGCTATCCTGAAAACTCATCTTATTCATTCTTGTGCCTCGTATTTAATGCTTCTCTCCGTCGATCCCCATTTCCCATCCTTCATGATCTGGCTAAAGTCCTGTCTTCCCAATAAGCTTTCCCTGACTGTTCTTCTCTGCACTGATTTTACCTTCTGGGAACTCGAGCTCACTAATAATTGATACCACTGGTCTGAGAACAGCACTAAACAAGCCTGCATTGGTCTTGCTTTTATCCTGACCATAAGTTCCTTAAATTCACTTGTTATACTTATTCACCTGTCTCACATGGACAAGGAGAAACCACGTCTGATTAGTGCCTTTGAAGGGTTTCGTGTAGGCTCCAGTAGGAGACAGAAGTGGTACTTGAGTTTCAATCCAGGATGGTAATGACAACAGGGTCCAGTGAGAATACGACTGTCATAAAGAAGCAGGTGTAGTAACAAGAGGAAACCTTTCCACAATTTTGTGTGTGTGTGTGTGTGGTAATGGTGGCAGAAGGCTGTTTGGAAGAGCGATTTGAAGGGCCAACAGATATCAGGAAAGGAAAGCATCTCTCAACTTCCTTATTTGTTTGGCAATGAAAAAGACAGTGGGGAAAGGAAAAATAACCAAATAATAATTGTTTATTTCTCAGATTTTATCTAAAGTACACACACTTTACTGGTTTCTTTTAAACTGGATGATATATGAAGGCTTAGCTTTAAAAATTAGATTATAATCACTATTTTAGATGTAAATTACATGAAGAATATTAAATACAGGACTTAGAAGCACCTTCTGGAAGGATTTAAAATATGTCTGAATTTCCGGAAAGAAAATCCAGCAGGGTTTTAAATCAAATAAAATATTAAATTAATTAAGCATCATGAATTTTGAGCAGCTCATAAAATATCACTGATCTAGCTCAGATATTGGTATTTCATGGGTACATGAATGAAAATAAGAGCCTTGCTTGCAGATGAAGAATCTCAAATTCAGAACGCAATAACATCCTACGATTTTACAGTCCATTTATATTTCAGTATTTCCACATCCATCGTCTCAGGTTATTTCCCACATCAGTATGTGAGGTAGGATCCTTGTCAGAGAGAGAATGGTGATTTCCTGGCCCAAAGACTCGAGCTAGGGAATGGCCATTATCTCCACTTCCAGGCCACCATTTACCATTCGACCACACAAAATGCACCCTTTAGATGCTCTGATTCAGCAATGTTGAAATTGAATTATATATTGTAAAAAGTCGTATTTTTAATTTAACTTCAATTTTTTATTATTGACGTAGAGTTGACTTACAATGTTGTGTTAGTTTCTGGTATACAGCAAAGTGATTCACTTATACACATATATATATATTCTTTTTCATATTCTTTTCCATTATAGGTTATTACAAGATATGGAATATAGTTTCCTGTGTTATACAGTAGGTCCTTGTTGTTTACCTATTTTATATATAGTAGTTTGTATCTGCTAATCACCTATATGTGAATCTAAAATATGATACAAGTGAACTTATTTACAAAACAGAAAGAGACTCACAGACGTAGAAGACAAATTTATGGTTACCAAAAGGGAAAGGGGTGGGGAGGACAGAAAAGTGGTATTAAGTTTTCGCTGGACAAACATCACGGACACACAAAGGGTAGAGACAAGGGAATCTGAGAAATTTCATAAATAATGATCTCATTTCTAAAAGACTTCTTCATTGCAACTCTTTTGAGGCTGGTAAACAATTTTAAAAGTAAATTATATAGTCACCCAAGGATAGTGTATCAGAAATATTGGCTTTCTTCTTGTCACCATCAGGGGTTGCTACAGGGAAAAGGTGGTGGTCTCGTCAACCAACCGTAACAAACAAGAAACAGTTTTGCTAGAAGACCCTGTGTGGCCACCCAGTTCTATAGATGCTAAGCAATTGTAGTTTAAAAATAAACCAACCCCTCCAAACCTTTATGAATAAATCCTTACTACTTTTTCACAGTTAAGAAGAACCCAGCCTATGTTGATTTATAACATGATTTAAAATATCAAATCAAAGTTTTGTGTGTGACTTAACCTGGAGAACGCTGCCCAGCTATAACTTCAAAAAAAAAAAAAAAAAGGTAACATGTAGGTCAAAGGTCTACTTAACAGAGAACAAGGACTTGCATTAAAAACCAGAATCCCAGCCAACATAAGAATGCTGGAACCTGCTGGGGCCTGTCTGTATTTCCCATGTTTTAGAGCATTTTCTAGCACTTACTTGGCAAGCAGGATGCTATTTGTCCCTCGTGTATTTTCACAGAAGTCCATTTGCTTTCCTTCCCTGGCCTCTTTGCCATGGGCTATGTCCATCATCGGGCGCAATCTATGCGGCAGAAGTCAGTGGAGCTCCCTGGGGAAAAGCCTCTGAAGGCCAGATGGGCTATTTAAAACCAAAGTTTTCCCCTTTTCTTACAAGAAGGCTTTTAAATGACCAAGTTTTCCTTTTTATCTCAGTAATAGTTTTTCTATTTCAAAGACAATTTGCAACTAGGGTAATAAAGACTACAAATCCTTGTTATTTATCTTTCTTCATCTATTTCTCTATATTTTAATAAAAACCAATTCATACCGACAATAATATGGGTATTGATCTCTGATTAATTATTGCTATTACTGGATTTCAAAAGATCTCCATACAATTTTCAACACTTGTCATTTGAAATAACACAAGATGCCAAAAGAACCGAAACAAAATATTACTGTTAAAAAATCAACTTAAGCAAAAAAAAATTCTAGAATGCAAAAAATTCCACAAACTAAAATATAAATGTGAGTAGAATGGGAAAGCAATTAAGAGAAATTGTGAACATCAGTGCAAGCTGCAATAGCTTTTCTCCAATTGTAACTCTCATCTGTCATTTTTATGCCAGAAAGTGCAAATCTCAAAGGCTTTATCAGAGCAGATTATTAAAAAGGTTTAATAAATATTTTCGTAAAACCATATATTTGAAGTTAGGAAAAATACCATTTCCACAGATAATGAAAAAACTTTAACAGTACATTTTGGTAAGCAATTTTGAGGTTCTAAAAAACTAATAAACTGAAAGACTTCAACTCTATATTTGAAAAGCTATAGACAGGCAGACCAACGGAAGTCAGGGTGGTTGTCCTTATTAGATTATTATTGGATGGTTCCCACTTCATAACGAGCCCTAGATCGGCGAGGTGCACAGAACTGTGGAGCTGTCACCCTTCTGCATCCCATTAACAAACCTCTCTCCTTGTTTTTTGTCTCTCCTCACTGGTTGGAACTCCAATCTCTTTAACAGAGCAAACCACATTATATACAAAGACGGAGTTCGAATTCGTGTGATTTTCTCCTCTAAAAGAGAGCAATAAAACCGAAAGGAAAATAAACGAAGCGGGGTTTCCAGAGCCCTCTGGGTTTCGGGCGTGCGCATCTGTGTAGCCCCTCCCATCTATCGTGGCAAATCCTGACACTTTCTTGCTGCAGAATGACAGGAATGTCCCCACCTCACTGCTTCTCTGGGGCACTAAAACACTCAGAAGGCATTCCACACAACCACCGCGATTCTGTGATGTCTCCATCCAGCTTCACCTACTAGCGTGAACACAGGGGAAGACTGCTTTGAACAAACTACGATAATAAAGTAACCAAGGATTTTACGATGCTAAATTCCAAATTCGTTTCCCCAAATGAAGCGAACTAGAGTTCTTATGAATCTTAACTTCCAACTGCCATTGTGACACAGACCTCTCCACTCCCAGTAAAACATCTGTATATTTCAGACATACTACCAAATAAACTGAAAATATGAGAAGAGATGGTCACCCCCTGCAACTGTCGATCAATAGAACTAAGTTATTAGGGAAAGCTGGGTTTGCCTTAAAGCTGAAGCTTAACCAGTTAAGAGACCAGACTTAACTTGAATTACTTTTCGTGTGAAAATTGTTTGCATTTCCTTATCTCAAACAGATTGCTAAACAAAATGTCATTTTCTTCCTATGACTCAGCCTCAGAATTATGAACAGTTTCTTGTTTTCTGTGGTCGATGGTACTCTTAAGTCTATAGTGTATAGGATGGGGGTGGGGGGGTAAATGAATGAATGGGGATGCCAGCAATAGGTCTGGAACTTGTGTTTTTAAGAAATTATAACTAAAAGCTTGATTTCAAGTCAGATGCCTCTTCTACATAAAAGGAGAATAAAATTTGCTTATGACAAGCTTGGCAGATATTCTGTGAAACGGGTCAGTGAATCATAGGCTAAAGCAGTTTCTCCTAAGTTTTCTTGCCCTTAGTACATGTACGCACGCACGTGTGCTCACACGCACATACACACACACACACAGAGACATACACATAAACTCACACGCCCCCTACTTCATTCCTGTTGTCAGTGCCCTTTGATTGGCAGCATTGAAAACACTATCTACAGGATCTGCACGGTTGACCCAGGGGTCTCCAGGCGCCCTCTGTCCGTCCACACTCCCTCATTCAACTCACTCATTTGCATGTTTGTCAATGGCGTGTGAAGAAAAAATCTCACACCATCCAAAACTTCTTCCAGAAACACTGAAGCTGACCCTGGGGAGCATGAAGATGTCAAAAACTAACAGCAAGGATTTCACTTCCTCAGGGTGAACTCTACAGTTGTCCACGAACAGAAACATCTTGTCTTTCTCTGTTAAACTTAAGTTTCTAATCTTTCACTGCATGTACAAAAGAGATCCAATAAAAGCAGAAATAGAATTTTCCAGAATCTTGCAGCAAAGGTAAAAGCAATCAGATTTTCCAGTCCCTGAGGTTTTACTCTGTGGGCTTTTAGTAGTAGTGCATTTAAAAACTAGTGCATTTAAAAATCTGATCCTTGTTTGGCTTAAAACGGCATGTGCCAGATTCACCGAAGCCTGCCACGGACATAAGTGTTGAACATTGGAGCTGGAAGGATCCAGAAGGTTCACCTGGACTAGGTGAGGGCACCAAGGCTGGCCTAGTTCACAAGATTAGGCAGTGCCAAAATGCCCACAAATTACTAGTTAAATCTTTTCCTTAAGTGCCATGAAAATGTTAAAACACAGACAGTGCTTGGAAATGAGCTCTCTAAAAAAATTTTTCTACGCTTCACGAGCTGGTATGTTTTTTACTACTTACATAGCTAGCCGTGTAATGCAGTATCTCAGTTACCAAAAGAGCAAATCCACCCTTCAGGAAACATACTACAGGCAACTACATTTCATTGTTTTTGTAGTTTTCTGTAAGCACCTCCCCTATAGGTGCGGTCATTTAAGCGTATAGAAAACATGGCAGGGTCTGACAGTTCTAAACCATTCTCCATTTTGATGTATTCGTCAGCATTTTCAGATTCTTATCCTTCAAAGCCATTGTTCAGGGTCGTTTCAGGGATGAAATGAGATAATATATGTAAAATAATTAGAAAAGTGCTGGGCATATGATAAGTGCACGATAAACAGCTGTTTTTTTTGTGTGTTATGGGCAGCAGTTTTCCATCTCGATAGAGCATAGCTTGTCATGTTCCCATCTTCCTCCCTAATCTTGGTTTCTGAACTAAATAATGTGGTGTTTACATGGCTGTTACCTCCATTTTCCCCACCAGTTCCTCGCACTCAAGTAGCACTGTGCCTGCAGGGATTCCTGGGGCGTAAGGACCTGGTTGATACTGCCTTCTTTCCCATCACTGCAGAGCTGAGTTTATTTCTTTGTCCATGGCCCTTCTGTGTTACCCACGGCTCCTGCTTTCCAGCACCCACCACCGCTGCTGCCAACACAGCCATTTCTCTCTTCTGATTTTCTTCTTCATGTTCTTGGCTGTTTTCTCTTGTTTCTTCTTTACGTTTGTATCATGTACACAAAGCCTGACCTTTGTTGATAGTGACGCTCCTTCCTTGCCAGCACATGAGTTAGATCTGGCTCTTTTTTTGCTATGCTTATTTGGTTACTGGGTTCTTGGAGCTCTCTTTGCTGGTTATATATATACATATATATGTGAATAGACACATATATAATAGTATATATATTACATTTTTTATATTTATTTCATATATAGAGATTTTTTTTTCCTCCTGGGGAATGGGAGAGAAGGAGAATTTAGGTAATGCTTCCTAATCTGGAACTATTTCAGAAGGCTGGATGATGATGATGATGATAATAATAACAATAATAATAATAATCACCCCTCCCCCACCACTACCACATCACTGCCACAATGAACACAGTAAATAAAAATAAGCCTTTGAATGCGTACTACGTGCCAGATGTTGGTCAGAGTGATAAACACGGATAATGTCAATTAAACCTCACAATACTACTGTGGGAACCGATAATATTATCCCCACATTTGAGATGGAGAAATGGAGACATGAGAAGTCAAGCCCCATGCTGAAGTCCCACGGACAGCAAGGGCAGGGCTGTTGGACAGGCAGCCGGACTCTAGAATTTACGCGGTTCGCCAGAGTGCAAGATTTCACTGTACCTTTAGTCCAACCTGCTAAATCTCACAGAACCAAAGAGGTGATCATCAAAAATTTTCCTGAAGTTCATTAGCATAACACCCACTACTGAGTTAGTCTGAGTCATCTGGGTTACTAGAATATTTCTTCTAGTACTGTGAAATCCTAATATTATGAAATCTTAGTAACTAAATCTCTGAATAACTCATCATCATACCTTATATTTAAAAGGTATATATTTAAAAGGTCAAAGGATATTGGAGAAAGCACTAGGTAAAACGTTCCCAAATCACTAAAATACATATACTGTCATCCAAGATTCTAAGATCTTTTAACAGATATAAGATTGATATAAGCAAAAATCACCGTTATTCATTAAGGATAATAGAATTTAGAGAATTTTGAAAATAATTTCAGACATTATAGAAAGTTTTATATTAAAAAGAAGTATTGAAAAGACAAAGGTCAACAGACGCCCATGACTGGGCATATAAAATCATTTCATCCACTTCATTTTTTACAATGCACTTAATATTTAAGAAATACATATTAATCAGAGTTTACTTATTTATCCACATTTGACCATAAGGAGTTTATAGCATATTACGTATCATTATCTATCATCAGACTGGCAACTTCCAAGTTAATAGCATATTATTCTCTGGTTTCGTGTGTGAAAGTCATATTTTAGATTATTCTGAAAATGAGTTAGGTGCCATTATAGAAATATCCATATGAAATAATACCTCAGTCATGGAAAAAGGGCTCTAAAATCCCACTGGAAAGGCCATTCAACCAGGGGATGCCTAAAAACACAAAAAGTTGTAATGCAACATCCCAGATGCAATGAAACCTATAACTAGAAAAGCAATGCTATATTTGCTATATTTGGTGCTACACATGTCCTTATTTCTGCTTTAAAATAGAGTTTTTTCCGCCTCCAAATTAATGTTCTTTTCTCCTCTTTCATTTCCACTCTTCTCTCTACACTGACGCTATGCTTACAACTCTGACAGCTAGTTAGTCCTCTTAGGAACTTTCCGCCACATAAGCTTTTGACCTGCGAGGACAGAAAGATAAAGCTAAGTCAAGGGCAATATTTCTCGAACTCTCTGAGACACATAGCATGCTTCTCTTCTTCTAATCCTTCCCAGGCTGACAATTTAGCAAAATATAATAGTTATGTATGACTAAAAGAATGAGATGAAAAAAGAAAAGACACAGAGTGCACGTCTGATTTCACCACCATAAGATTTACTATGGACGTACCATGGAAGTTTCTAAACACTTAACTCGCAGTTTCTGTACTCAGCCCACTGTGGGTGGTAACCAAAGGGCTGCACGTGGGCTCAAGCCCAGGAATCACACGTGTAGTTATCTCTCCTCTCCGGAAGGCACTTCACCTGTTTCATTCTGACCTTTAGGATCCACTTCTCCTTAAAGAGACCGGATGCCTGGAGTAGAACGGAACCGACCATAGTGCCAGATTTTTTTCCCCATAACTCTCCTAAGACTCTGCAGTTACATAATGTATTTGTCTGTTTGTCTACTGTCTCTCTCCTTGACACAAATGAAAGCTTTAGGAGTGAATAGACTTTGTTTGCCTTATGATCCATTTCATTACTAAAGCCTAAGACTATTCGATCCTTTAATGAAGTCTCACCAATTTGTGTTCTTTTTATCCCTTTACTTAACTGATATTCAGCATGTGGACAAACAGTTCTCTTCCGAGAGCAGCTTTCCAGTTTTGGAATCAAGCACGTGAGTAATATCCTTCTAACACTAAATGCTATCTGTCATAAGGTAATTTTAATTTTGTAGCCATCAAATGTATCAAAACTTTATAATCCATGCCTTTTTTATACCAAAGGCAAAACCAAGTATGAAAGGATTAATGAATCTGGTCCCATAAAATTTTAGCTTCCCGTGCAGGAAAAAAAGCTCTTAAAAATGATACACCGGAAATACATCTATAAAACATTACTAAAGTTTAAGAGACGTAATATAAGAAATAATAAGAGAAGACAAACACCACCATGCAAGAAAAGAAAAACTGGTTTATTGGCTCAATTTTCTAAAAATACACATGAAAACAACAATAAAATCTCGGACCTTCCAAAATGACAATTTTTTTTTTAAAGTAAAATATTTAATGTGTTCACGCTAATTCACAGCCCTTCCTTGTGGAAATATATAACAAATCCTTAAAAGAGTTGAAAACAGTTGACCTAGCAATTCCACACTTAAGTTTACTCAAAGGAAATAATTAAGCATGCACATAAGATATTCGTGGCATCGCTCTAGATGTCCAATAATAGGGGGGTTAAATAAGATGTATCTGTGAAACCATTAAAATGGTGCCGTAAAATAGATTTTATTGATGTGAAAAGATGTCTATAACATATCTGTTACTTAAAAGATCAGGTTGCTAAGTCTACCAGTGGATGAATGGATAAAGAAGATGTGGTATTCACACACACACACACCCCTAATGGAATACTACTCAGCCATAAGAAAAGAAAGAAATCTTGCCATTTGCAGCAACAAGGATGGACTTGGAGGGTATTATGCTAAGTGAAAAAAGTCAGACAAAAGTGGACAAATACTGTATCATATCACTTATATGTGGAATCCAGAAAATAAAACGAATATAACAAAAAAGAAACAGACTCACAGATACAGAGAACAAACTAGTGGTTACCAGCGGGGAGAGGAAAGCGGGGAGGGACAAGATAGAGGGAGGGGATTAAGGGGTACAAACTATTATGTATAAAATAAATGAGCTACAAGTTATGTATTGTACAACACAGGGAATATAGCCAGTATTTTGTAGTAACTATAAACGAAATATAACCTTTAAAAATTGTGAATCACTATGTTGTACTTCTCTAACTTACGTAATATTGTACATCAACTACACTTCAATAAATAAACAAACAAATAAAATTTTTTAAAATAGCAGGTATTTAATTCTACTATAGCTTGGCACTATTGAAAGGATGCATATCATTTGTTAAACTGATTAGTGGTAAAAACAAAATATTAGGAGAATGTTTAAATTATGCGAGAACAATTTTCAAGTATTTTAGACACATTTGCATGATAATAATCTGCTAATTACAGTAATGCCTACTCTTGAAACAGCTCTGACAACGTAAACTTTCAGCTGTCATCCATATGACTTGCACTTACATTATGTTCTGTCTATAGTTTCAAAATCAGAACCAGGGATGGGTCCTTAGAAGCAATAGCTTGAAGATGCATTGAGTGGCTGTCAATTTGATCTCCTGGTCTCTGGCAGATCATTTAGTCAACACCTATCACATGCTCTATTTCCAGAGCCGTGATAATGAAAATGAAGAAAACATACCCCTTTGAGACAGGTTGATTGGCCACACCAAGTGCCAGGGTTTTTAGCATATATCACACTACAACCTCTTACATCATTGACTTTGCTTTTTTTTTTTTCACTCTTTTTTTTAGTTGATAGAAGCAAAGGCAGAAAACTTCAACGACACAAAGAATTTTAGAGCTTTTTGTAAAAGAACCTGAGTGATCATCCAGTCTAACCCCTGGATGTTATAAATATGGAAATTTAGGCCTGGAGAGCAGGGAAGTAAAGAGCCAAACTAGAACCAGGAATCTTGCCTCCAAGCCCAGCCCACTTTCACCATCATCCACTACTTAACACAGAATATCAGGTTCCACTTTAGAAAGTAATGATTGTTCCACAGGATTAATGAAAAGATCAATGCCAGTGTGTATACAGACCTTGCATCTGGTAGCTATACGGTGCCTGTCCAGGTTGAGGGGTCCCAAAGCTTGTACCATAGCTGAGAAATCCTGTCTGTCCAGGTGACTGAGACTGTGACAATCCACCTTCAGTCTTGATGCCTGCCCACAATGCACCTAAATCAGTTAGCGATAGCTTATCTATCTGTTCATTTTCAAAAGCTGGTCCATATACAAAAACACTCCCACAACTATCCAATTACACACGCTTCCCCCCCAGTGTTATCTCAATAACCAAGGCCATATATGCTTAGAGTGAAATACTCTTCACTATAACTTCAATTAAAAAGAATAAAACCAGGATTATTACAGATTTCCATGCCTATCCGCACTATTCTTTTTTGTTGTTTTCCTGAATTCCATTTTCCATAAAATTTAACTCCAGTGACATCATTTCTATAATTAGTTGTATTGCTTTACAAGAGTTTAAGATCTTTACAGTCCAGAAATGGCCATAATTAAACTTGAACTAAATTATCCTGAATGTTGTTGCATTGATTAACATCAGAATCAAAATATTTTTTCTAAAAAGTGATTAATTAGAGTCTCTAGCCTCGTAACATTAAAAACATTTTTCTTCTTTACTCTTTCTATCACAAAGCTGATTTTAGTACACAACGCATTTTGAGGTCAGAGGTAGCAATATTGGGCATAGAACTAAGCAACACAGGGGGAAACCTTCTCCCAGATATCCAGATCTTACCAGGCAGTAAGCACAATAGAAGCAGAATAATAAAGAACTCAATCCTGTAGAACAGCATAGTGCTTTATAAACAGCACAGAGAAATTGACAAGTAGTTCTCTTTTTGTCCCTTATAGTTTCAGGTTTTTATTCAAATATAATTGTTTTAAGTGTAACATAAAGTACACTTTCTTTTCATCACATCGTAATATAAAAATAATGTATTTGTGGCCCCCCCAATACTTCCCAAAGTGCCAGGCTGACATCCTAACTTCAGGACTTGGGTTTGGCGGTATCGTTGTACAGGGCTCAGCCCTGGATCATAATTAAAGACAGTCATGAAAGTTAACAACTGTCCTTAATTCCCACAGAGGTAGGGGATGAAAATGTCTGCCAAGGGAATTCACATTTTGGAATAATTTGACTTTGCACTTAAGATAAATAATATCTTTGGGATCTAGAATACACAGTAGTCTCACTGTTTATTTCCATTTTAGGGGAATTTCATCAGTAGAATGAAGTTAGGTAACTTTCCTAAGGCAGTGGAAGAATCTGACTCTTGGCGAAGAGAGCCTACTCTAATTCCTGAAGTATCTCTAAGTAACCTCATAATGGCCTTACATTTCAGTTTAGCATTTTAAAACAATGTGACTTTCCCTATACAGGCAATCCCAAACCAATGAATAACCCACACTTATAAATGGTCCCTGGAAAAACAAGTGTCCAAGACAGGTGGTTAGATGGCTCTAGGAAACTCCCTTCCCTTTCATGGTGTCACAATAGGGATTTTCCCCCTTCTCTCTCCATTTGATGCTATAATGATCTGCTTTCAGTCTTCACCCATGCCACCTCTGTTTTTAGCCTGGAGGCTCAGGACGGGAATCTTTGTGATAAGAACAGGTAAGGAAAAGCAGGAAGAGGTAGAAAACACCCATAGCCACACCTACGTCCATAGCTTCTATCCACAAGCTGTCAAACTCATCTCACTGGTCAACTCCACGCAGATCCAGTGAAGAATGGCATGACCTCTTCCTCCTCACCGACCCCTTGCTCTTACTATGAAAAGATTTGCCTGTCTTTTCTTACTGGGTCTAAGTGAAAAGTCAGGGGACACAAGTCCTTGGAGAAGGTCTTCTAGAACTATCAGGACCTTAACTATCAGCAGTTAAAACCCCTAAACGATGCGCTCTTCCTTCAGAACAAGCAATGGGGAGAAGGCTGCCATAGTTTTCCATGCACTGGCCCAAGAAAAAGAGAATGGCTGGTCAGAAGCACAGGGGCATCTCCTTGTCCTCAAGGTACAAAAAGAGAAGAAAGGAGGTGATCAGAAAAATGCTAAGGACTGAGAATTATTCCCAGGAGATTTATAAGCATGGAAGGTCCTGGGATCAGAGCCCTTTACACTGAGACTCACTCTCACCACCTCCCCGATCCCCACCTACCACATGAAAATCCCCGTCTTCATCTTACTAGTTCTGAGCCTAACCTCTGCTCATCTCACTCTACTGGAACAACTATTTCAGACAACAGGGCCATCTGTTGATGGTTTAGAACTAGAGAAGTCCTTACCCCGCAGCCCAGAAATTGGCAAAGGGCCCTTCCATGACTGAATGGGGAAGAGAAATTAAAACAAGAGAGTTGTGTGAGTGGCAACCAAGGCAGTAACAGGAATGGTACCTTCCCCTGGCAGCACTGATAGGTCTACAGTACTTGAGTATTGTTTGTACTGGAAAATACATTTCTACTTCAAATAATCGGCTTACAAATAAATTTTGAGAATATAAATTGGGGACTGCCTTAACTCACATTATAGAATTGAAGTTACGCAATTCCAATCATAGAATCTTTTTCCTCTTTTAGCATAAGAATAGTTTAAAAGTAAATTACAGACAAATTTGATCTATATTTAATGTTATTTTGAGAAACGTGACTAAAAGTCATGGAAATGAAAGATAATTCTAGAAAGTCCATTTTATGGCTGTTTTTAAAGTCTGGTTGAAAAACACCTCCCTAGATCACATTCAGTTGTGATCTTTTTAAAATAAAACTATGAAAGTTGAAGTCACACATAATTTAGATTTTAATTTCTATATATTTTATAAGAAATTTATATATGGCCAATTTGATTTGGGGTAAAGACAGAACAAAAAAGCAAAAAATAATTTACCTTCTAATGATTAATGAAATGCTTAAAGAAGAACATTATTTCTTTCAATATACTGAGGAAAGATTATCATGAAACAACAATAGCAACAGAAGCATAATTAGAATATTGATCACAAAATACTCCACCAGTCTTTTCTATCAGTCTTGCTTCCAAACTTTCATGTATTTGTTTCTGGATCACTAGGTTTTATTTATTTATTAATAAAATGCCAATAATCCATATTTTTCTCTTCCAACAAGTTGCAGTTTGTTTAAAACTACAACTACCATTCAATGGAAGTGAAGGTATTCTGGAATCCTAAGCTTTTTAAAAACTAAACTTTGAGGTTTGGCTGGATTTATTTTTAATTTACAGGTATTGACCCCGTAACAATTGAGTTAAATTACACCAAGATAAAGATAATCTCCAGGTGGGAAGGAACAAATAGGGATGTGAGCTTTAAATGTTTCCTGATTGGCCTCTTTAAAGTGCAGCCCAAGCCATGATATAGATCACTTTTCCTAATGGTTGATAATGCTGAAATTTGAGACTACTACCCCCCCCCTCAAGTTTAGAGCCAGGGTTTGTTGAATTCTGCTTGTACTTCTCTAATCATAGCTCAGCATCTGATAAATAGGAAATGAATCTTCACCCCAAAAGACTTCATTCACAGAAGTTTTATCAGAAATATGCACCAAAATACTTTGGATTCCAGAGCCAAGTGCTCAAGTGGCAAATTAAGAATTGAGATATAAATGGAAAAAAAAAAAAAAAAACAAAACAAGAGCAAGAGGGCACATGAACCCATGGTATTTGCCACCTCTGACCTCAAGATAAGTAACTACCAGTTCTTACAATGCTCATTAGAAACGATCATTTTAAGAATTTAGACACAAAAGGTGACCACCCTTTCTCAAGTGGCCCAAGAGGACCGTCTTTAAGTACCACTCCTGTGAAACTTTCACATGTACAGGTGTGCCCACTAGGCAACGTCACTGCTAAAGCCGAGGGATTACTCACCATAGGAGGAAATTCCATAGGGCTGTCCCGGCTGTGGGTACGTGGCATAGGCTGTAGCTTGTTGCATTCCTGTGGTAAACTGTGTTTGCCCATATGCAGCCATAGTTTGTGAGGAAGGGGTAGGGAGAATATGTGGGTATGGTCTGCTATTTGTCAGAAATGACAGAAAATAGAAAGCCCATGCATTAGATGGAAACATGCAAGGTAACTGATTAACAACCAAATCACAAATTCCAGTTAAAGATTGTTTCTTAATGTATAACTTTCAAGTGTAATACACAAAGAACCAAAATACTACAGTGTCCCTCCTAGGTGAGGCTCCAAATAAATTTGCGTAAATACATTTAAGTCTCTATGAAACACACTTTAGTTTAAATTAAGATGTAACATGTGGGCACCAGACATGACTCGAAATAAGGTAAAAGACTACCGGAAAAGTTATTTATTGATTAAGAGAAAATATATCTTACTTGGAAGGATAAATCTGTGGTGGGGAGAATTGGTGAGACGGTCTTGGGCTGAAGCTACTGCTCCCAATGGCTGGAAAAAGAAAAATAATGCACAATAATCCAAGCAAAATACAAAATATGTATAAAGCATTGATATAGTTTCAACTGTAGGTTGGCCACATGAAACCGTAGACCTTTTGGACCCGCAGAAATGGCAATTTCATAAGTCAACCTAATAGAAAGTTAAACTATATTAAGGAACCTATAGGAACTGATCAAGTGATTCGAATTTTAAATCAACTCTTAGAAAACACAGTCACAATATTCTTAAATACCTGTCAGTGATGGCTTTTACAGTGGCAATACTTTAAGAGCGCAGGGAGTCCTGGCCACTGGTTGGAACGACCGCGCTGAAAGGGGAGGGATGAACTTGAATTACAGGGCTGGGTGGGACCGGAAGGTACTCTGGTCTATTGTTTGTGTTCAAGGGGACACACACCCCTGAGACTGTGTTACTGAGAAATGCAGTCTAATCCCCTCTCAGGGCAGTAGAAATAGGACAGATCCTCATTTGCCTGCATTGATTCAGCAATGTTTTTTTTAATAAAAATGCATTCCTATAACCAACTAAAATTTCTCAAGTTGCAAACTAAGCCCGTTTTTTCTTGCATGGAGATGGATATTCCTTTGTCTTTCAGTTATATGTGCTCCACTTCAGCGTTCAAGTCACAAAGGTTTTTTTTTAAGAGATTATTTAAGCATTCAAGCAGAATTTCATTTCTTTTTAATCACATATACTTGATTCAGTAAGTCTCAGAAATGCACGAAACTCTTCTATCAAATATTCTTTTACAATCATTCTGAACTAAAGAAGCAAAAAAAAAAAAAAAAGTTTTTTTTTTTTTTTTTTTTTTTACTAACACAAGACCTTAAATTGGTGATTCTCAGCTTCTTTCATTGCTAATATGGGCCATCTATTTGTGTACATAATTATCTACACACATTTACATATATACACATTTACATAAATATATACATATATATATATGTATTTCCCCTTTTCCCTTCAAAGTCATCCTATGCTTTTCCTGGCTAAGATGCATATGCTTTGGCTACAATTATTATAAGATGTAATATGTTTATTTTCTTCTACTAATAATCACCGTCTGCAGAGGCTCTATTATTTATTCATTATATTCTACATTAAAACCCTTCATAAGCTTCCATGAACTCCAGGTTTTATACATTTTCACGATATCACATCAGTACAGTTATGTTTCTCAAATGTAACTTTCTAGCTTGTGTTTGGGAAAACAGTGGTGGATTTGGCTTAGAATCTCAAAACCTATGACTAATCCTTTCCTGGTAAAGCAAATAGGCCTAACCCAGTGACAAGAGAATAGATGAAGGTCAGCAGTACTCATGCGACCTGCCAGACTTCAACCCTCTGGCTGTTGGTCTGGCAGAGATGGAGGCCATATTAATGAGAGAAGGCAGGCCAGCTTGGCTGGCGTCCCCCATCTCTTGGCACATGTTGGGTCACTACTCTTCCAGACATCGCACTCCATGCTGCAGATGCAAACATGCAAAGACAAGTCCTGTCTGCCACACGTGGGGAGGCCAACACACAAATAGCTACGGGAGGATTAAATACAATTTATAGAAGGGAGAGAATGCCTGGACCGCAAGCACTGCCACTTGCCCAGGTCACCTGCGATTACAACCTTTCTACTCCCCTCTTCTAGGCCTGGAAAGAGACCAAGGGCAGAGAAGATTTATCCAGCAGAGCTGCTGGAGGGGTAATATCTTCCCTGGATCATCATAGATAGAAAGAAGTTTTTAAAAAATGAAACCACACACAGATATGTACTACCACACAAAAAACCCCAAAGCCATCTGAGGATGGAAGCCGTAGAAATCCCTTTTATTCTTTTCTAGCTCTATCCCTGTGTTTTTCAAATTTGGGGTCACGACCCATGAAAAGATTGTAAATTCAACTTCATAGGTTCTGCTCAGCAATTTTTTATAAACAAATAGAATAACAGAATAGAAGATATTGGGGTGATTATACAGCATAAGGTAGGTTCCGTGAAGCTCTGATTTAGATTATATGCATCGTACATGTGTGTACACATGAAGAAAGATTTGGGAGGTTGCAGAGTGTGGTAATACAAACATAGGTTCTGGAATTAGAATTTAATTTCAGCTCAGATTCAAGATCCAACTCTTCTATGCGGTCTTGGTCAAGTTATTTGATCCCTCTAAGCCTTGACACGTTCTCATGTAAAATGATGGCAGTAATACTACCTACACCTCATAGGATGGTTGTGAGGACTAAATGAAGCAATGACATAAAGCAAATAATACTGTGTTTTTGTGCAAGAAATGTTTAACATCTCAGATTCCCAAATTCCCACTATCTTTGCCCCCACATTTGCCCTTTTTCTGTATTTTTAATTCTACTCAATGGACAGCATCACCATCTATCCAGCAAAATGCTTAAAAACAGGATTCTTTATCCCCATTTTATATATGGGGCTAGATATTAAGTAACATGTCCAAGCAAATAAATAGGAAAGCTGGTATTTGAACCCACATCTGCCCACTCTTCCCACCAAAACATACTATCCCCTGACTCCCCTTCATAGAAACTAGAAACCTCAGAATCATCTCATTTTTTTTTCTCCCTCTGTGACTCTCAAGTCACCCATCTCCAATTCAGAAACACCCATTGAGCTGTCCTGCATTCTCCATCCCTACCCTCCTGTTCCGGGGCGGGTCCTCATTATGTCTCACCTTGACTAGAGAAACAGCCATCTAGCTACTCACCCTGCATTCCACCCACTGCCCTGTGACTCTCACTTCTGCCACCACATTGATTTTCCTTACGCGGAAACTTCTTCATGTCCATTCTCCAGCTCACAATCTCTCACCTGCACTTATACTATCCCTAGAAAAAAATTCCAAATTCCTTGGCAGATTATATAAAGATATTCAAGCATCCACCCTCCTGTGGGTTTAGAGTTACATAGCATCCCTGGACTTGAGGACTGCCCGTGCATGCCATGCATTTTCCTGTCGGTCTTGGTTGGTCTTCACGTCAGAGCCTACTGCCATGTTAATGCTCTTCTCTCCTCCGCCTGTCAAACACTCTTCCACTGGGACTAAAACACCATTTTCTCTTTAGGATAATATCTTCTTTCTCTGTACTTTTTGGAACGTTGTAAACACTGACAAAGTTGCACTCACCACACTACATGATGGTTAGTTTATGTAGTGTATAGATGTTAGTTTCCTCTGGTACCCGTGAGCTTCCAGGGCCAAGGACCTCCTACTCTCCTTTGCTTCCTTAGCACCTGGTAGGGCCTGGCATGTGGTAGGTAATCAATAAATAACATTTGTTTAATGAGACTGTGAGGTTTAGGTCATAAGCAAAGTAGATATTTTTAAACCATAATAACTTGAAAGATGGTTAAATTATTTTAACTTATTTATAAACACACAACAATAAACCTGATCTTTGGCAATATAAATGGGTCAATAGTTTTCCTTATTAAATAGACGTGAATAAGAACCCATGGTACTGCCCGAGTATGTTGCTGCTACTTACCTGTGTGCACCTAAAATGATTGACTATGTAATGCCATGTAAACAGCCATACCCTTAGGGCTTTCTCTAAATTCAAACCCTTGTGATCTCTGTGTAGCCTAAAGTCAAGAATCTTCCACCTTTTACCTCAAGTACTTTTTTCCTTAATTGCCTAAAACACTTTAAACTTTTTAATGATAATCTAAGAATTCAGATTATTTTTAATTTCATGAGACCAGAATAACCTAAGGCAAAAAGAATGCTCCCAGGCCATTTACCAAGGTAAATAAATTGGTTCTCTTACCATTACTAAACTCCAAAGGCCACAAGGCAGAGCCCTGGGGATGTAGGGACAACAGGTCCTTCTCTGTTTTAGCACACTTGTTTCCTATCATTGCATTCTTTCTCCTACCTCTCACATGTAAGTTAAAGAAGCTCCCCAAATCTTACTGCAGGAAGGGAGAGGAGAAGGACCCAAGGTGAATTAATATTCACAAGCTAGAGAATCCACTGAGAAAGTCGAGAGAAATCTGAAAATTAGCAAGTCCTCAGTTCACGGCTCCCCATCTCGTCCATGTCAAGATCATTCAGCTGGACAAACAGGTCAAAAGCCTAAAAGTTAAGTTTTGATTCTTCTCCTTTCCTCATACCCTTTTATCCTAAGTCCAGTCAGCTCTCCCTTCCAAATATAGGCTAAAAGTGACAACTTCTCACTCTCTCGTCTGCCACTCTGTTCCAGTCACCAACGTTGGCCGTGGCCATCAGAGAGGACAGCCAGGACACCGCCCCCTGACCTCACCTTCCCTCCCTCTCCCTCCTCTCCTCTCCCAGATAGGATACTGGCACACTGCATCCTGCTTCAGTGGTTCCTCCAGGAAACACGTGGGCTAACACAGTCCTCTTCTGCACCAGGAAATGCTGGTCTCCCTGCTTCTCCTTACCTTCTCCCCACCCTTCTCCCAAAGAGAATTTTCCACATGACAAACAGTGATCTCTTAAAAACATCAATTAGATCATCACGTCAAACTCCTCCTTGCCCTCAACTCCAAACCCTGTTATCCTGTTTCATTTTGATTAACCCAAACTTATTCCCTCACTTCACTAAGACCTCTGCTCAGATGCCCTTTCCTTAGAGAAGCCTTCCTTCTAAAAGAGACCCTCACCCACTCTTCACCAGTCTTTGATCTGCTTTCGTTTTCTTCAGAGCACTTTTCACTGCCTGTTTACTTATATTACCACTTACCTATTTATCATTTGTCTCTCCCACAAGAATGAAAGCTCCATGAGAGCAGGGATCTGTCTACTTTTTCATCTCTGTATTCCCACTGTCTCGAACATTGCCTGGCACAGAGTAGGTGCTCAATACAGAATTGTTGAATGAATGAATCAGATCCCAAAAGGTAGATCTTTTCATGAACAATTACGAAAACAAAGAAATCATATTTGTCAGACGTGATTTTTTTCTCCTCTAGAAATTTCCGATTTTCAAATACCCCCAGACATCAATGTTGAATGAATCCATATCAATTGGCATTTTATTTAACAAATGAATAACAAATTTGGGCTTTGTGGAAGTGGAAGCAGCAGCAGGCAAAGACATTTTGTAATCCCTCAAAGCACGTTATTTTCAACCCCAATTGTTCTTAACATTTTAATCATTAAAATATTGCTTTTCATTGGTCAATAGTAAATGAGCAGAACGTCACTGTATTTTAAAAACACAATAAACAACCTTGCATTTTTCAATTCAGCCACATGCCTTGGAAAATCAACCTCTCTCCTCCAGTCTCCCCACACCAGGATACCTGGCGATTTCCCTGGAGAAGAGTGAGCCTCACTGCCTCCTTAATGCTTTAAGATGCTAGGGTTCCTTGAAGGACAAAGGTGGAAACAGCTATTACCAGTGTCAGGATGACTCCATATCTTCTTTATCCTTGCTGTCTGTTTCCTTAAGATACCCAGAATATTAGGGATGTGAATTTTTAAGCTATCATAGAGAAGGAAGGTAGGCATAGTGACCACAGAGGTAAAGACCATCTTGGAGTTAATTCTTGGAGACTGCTTTCTCCAGACTCCTCTTCCTCTTATAAACCCTAAGTCCTATTCACAGCCACTCCAGCATGCCATGCTTTTCACATCTTTACTCATGAAAGGTGGGGGGAGAGAAGGAGATGCGGGGGAAGGAGGGTGGAAGAGGAGGGGGAAGGAGAAAGAGGAGAAAAAGAAAGAGGAGGAGAGAAGGGAAGAGAAAAAGTAAAAGACAACAGTAAATGAAGGTCCATCCCCATGGTGCTCTGTGCCTCCTATGCCTTGACCCAGTTCCCCAGGTCACCTGATCCTTTCCTCTGGTTCCAACACAGACCATCAATCTATGGCAAATGAGATTCTCTACAGCTTCAGTCTCTTCACCAAACTATTCCCCCACCTTCCGCTAAGCCCTCCTCCAAGGCCCTTACTTCTCCTGTGTATCTTTTCCCAGTAGAGGCTGCTCATTCTCTCAGATTCCAGAAGAACAAAGACCTAAAAATACATCCTCCTTGTTGTTTCTTCCAAATCATTGTTTTTCTGCTCTCCCATGAAACCCTCCCTTCTCTGAGGTTCCTGACAACTCTGTAACACTTCCATGAATGACCCACCTCCTAAGCACTGCCTTGCATTTATCAAAAACTTTAGTATTTGACTGTGTCCCCTGACACATCCCAACATCATCTTGGGTCCTGCATCCAGCGCTTTTCTCATTTCTGTCTTGGCCTCAACTCTGGCCTTCTACGTCAACCATCAAGCTCAAGACCACATCCTGGACCTCTTCCTCCATTCCAGTCTTAAACCACAACAGCACTGACGGATTTCATTTGTTTATTTACAAACATGTACTGACCACTGCATATGAGCTCCATTCTATGATGGCCACTGGGATTGTAAGTGTGAACAAGACAAACAGTCTCTGTTCTCATAGGGCTACAGTTTAGCAGGAGGAAAGATGATGCGAAGTAATTTTTAAAGGAGTGATAAAGGCTGAGGAAGGGAAGTACAGAGAACCAACTCCAGAAGCATCAGGTGGAGGCCTCACTGAGTTCTGAGATTAAGGAAGGAACATCCTCTTTTTCCAGAATTTTCATTCCTTTATTCCCATCTCATTTATTCTCCAACCCATCAAGAGAGGCAGGCCCCCTGACATCCTTATCCTCTCAATTTATTATCCCCTTCCTTCACTTTTTTCTGTCTATCCTAGATACATGAAGTTATTTGAAGCTTGTCTTTTACCTATATCCTCAATTTTCTTATAATCTACTTTACACTTAATATAAGTAAACATTTTCTCATGTCATTAAGTTTTTTTAAAAAGCCATTTTTAAAACCTGTATATGAATCTATCATATAGACAGTGCTTTCCTGAAGTTTCTTTCCTGCCTTCACTTCCATTTCAATACTCTTTTTCTTCTTCCCCAATCACCTGTGCTTTCATCTTATCCTCTACCCATCTCTTATGTATTGGTTTTCCCTGGGTTCTGTCTTCAACCTTGTTATACCCTGCTAGCGTCAACTCTCTGTACACTTTCAGAATTTCCATTCCAGATCTTTCTTGAGCTCCAACATCTTCAGGTGCATCTTAAATCACCACTAACAAGCCCCAAACAGAAGCCACCACCTTTCTTCCTCAGTCATGGCTCTCAGATTCCCTCACTCCTCCCTTCTCTCTCTGCTTCACTCATCCCCCCCATGCTCATTGGTCACTATGACCATAAATTCTATTTCATAAATACATCTCAATCCATCACCTTTCCACAGCCATTGCCAGCACCCTATCTCAGGTCTTCAGCATTTCTTGCGAAAACCCCTAACTGTTCTCTCCCCTTCAGTTCCCCGGCCTCCCCTCCATCCTGCCTGAGTCATTCCATAAGGGAAAGTGATCATGCAACCTGATGCCTCCCGTGGCACTCAGGATAAAACACACACGCCACGTGGAACACACCTGCCTGTTTAGACTCTGGTGCCTTCCTCTCCGTGCAGCACACCCCGCACTGCTCACACCAGACACACCAAGAATGCTGAACCATCAGTGGTGCCTCCAAGTTCCACACCTCCGTGCCTTGGTCTCCTCCCATAGAACACTCCATCCCTCCAGCTTCCCCATCCTCAATCCTACGTGTGCTTTATTCCTACACATTCTTTAAGGCTGAGTGCAGACATCCTCTCCAGGAAACCCTCCCTGACCACCCCACCCCAACTCGGTCTCTGTTGGGTCCTTCCTGGGTATTCTTAGGGGTCCCCGGGCCTCCCTCTGGCATTATCCAGCTGTACTATGATGGCCTGGTGATTACTTCGCCCTATTAAGTCGCGAAGGCAGGACCATTCTCATACATCTTTGAATCCATAATAGCACCAAGCACACTGCCTGACATAAGTCAAATTCTAGTAAATGTTTTATGAAAGAACTATGGGTGTAACACCTGTTGTTATTTCCTTATTGCCTCCAGCTGGTATCATCAGCATTAAAGTTGTGCATCTGCATTTCATTTTATATCTATGTAGAACTCCTTCTAATTGGGGTGTATGTGAAATGATCCCAAGACCTAGATGAAATCAATCACAAACTTAACAAAAGTACAGCACTTCCGATGGAGAGGTCTCATAAGTACAGCAGATCACTTGAAAAGGGTTAAAAAGTTGAAGAATTACTTCTGATAAGAATGAGTTTTAATTGAAAGAGTCCAAGCTGGGTGATTTGGCAAAGATACAATCAGATCCTCACAGTGAATTTATTATCACAGTCACTTTCTTATCAGCCATTGCATCATCATGGAGGTGAAACTTGTATGTTTTGTTTGTTGAAGGCAGGCTTTCTCAATATGAAAGAGATTAAAAAATTAATTAAGGATCTAAAGCTGCTTGACAAAGTCTGACCTCTAGTTGACATGACAGTTAGGAGGATGCCGTGGCAAGTCTGTTTAGGGGCTATCAGAAGCCAAATTGTGCGTGATTAGAAAAATCACAGAGGGACTTCCCTGGTGGCACAGTGGTTAAGAATCCGCCTGCCAATGCAGGAGACACGGGTTCGAGCCCTGGTCCGGGAGGACCCCACATGCCGCGGAGCAACTAAGCCTGTGCGCCACAACTACTGAGCCTGTGCTCTAGAGCCCGAGAGCCACAACTACTGAGCCCACATGCCACAACTACTGAAGCCCGCGGCCTAGAGCCCGTGCTCTGCAACAAGAGAAGCCACAACAATGAGAAGCCTGCGCACCGCAACGAAGAGTAGCCCCTGCTCCCTGCAACCAGAGAAAGCCCGCATGTGGCAACAAAGACCCAACACAGCCATAAAAAAATAAATAAATTTATTAAAAAAGAAAGAAAAATCACACAGATGAGAGACAGAGGGAAGGAGTCATTAACATAATAAAGATAATTTAGAGAAGACGGAGAACAATTCCCCTTTTGATTTTTTTCTCCTTTACAGAATACCAACATTTTCAGCAAACACTTCATCACACTGAACAAAAACATCAGAATTGCAAATATGTGACGCTGGGAAAAACTATACAGTATTACACAGACAATATCCACATATATACACATGCATATATATACACACATATATATACACATATATTTGTATATGTAAACTAGGAAAAATAATGTTTCATATTACTGTGAAAATCTAATATTTATTCCTTACCTGAACCTGAGAAATTGTCTAAAGACCCGTCTGCTGTTGTTGAAACTATTTCACTGCTGCTCATTGGCTCTGTTTTAACTACAAAAATAAACAACATATATCATATACCCAATTAATATTTATAAAGGCAAGTAGAGAAGATATAACATTCAAAATAATTATAAGAAAATCATTTAAAAATCAATCTTTTCATATTTGAATATAAATCAGATTAATATTCCTAATAGAGTCTTTTTTAAAGAAATTCCCATGTTAAGTTTTTCTTCCTAAGGAAACAATCTATTGTGGCAAGTTACCTTTTAATAGAAACACTTTAAAAGTAGTTCAATTCATTGTTGTCTTAAATGTTTACTAAATTGCTTACTAAAATAAATAACTTATGTCTCAAAATTTACATAATGTGGATGTGAAATTATTTCCTTGGGTTTGTAGCCATTCGGCCAAATAGAGTCCAAAGGATAGAAGAGAAAGACTTGAAGAAGTGGGAAATAACACCAGCTTTCACGACAGGTGCACGCACACACACACTTTCTCAGTTATCCAGCATGGCTAAAAAACAGAGTGCTCACTTTAATGGAATGTTATTACCACCCAGCCATGCCAATTCATCAAGGTCTGATGTACACTTAGTACCAAAACCACGTTAAATATAAATGAAGCAGAAATAAAATTTTCCATTTAAAAATAACAATAGCAGACAGTTTGTGGAAAGCATAACCTTCGGTAAAGTCCCTTGGGTCTGTAAACTAAAAACATTTATCTTTAGGCTATAGGTTCTCCAAAGCAAATCTACTGCACTGATATAGTGACGGGATTATTGCATCCCTACAGATAAGGCAGAACACCTCAGAACCCTATTTTCCCTAGTTTTAGCTTTTTTAAAATAAAAAAAAATAGCATCAGTTTTCCCTAGAAACTACTAGTGAAGTTCTATCATTGGAATTTGCCTAGCCTACTTTGTGGAAGTTATACACCCCTATTAACTGGTTTTCAAGAAGAGTGTAATAATACTTTAGAGGCTACTTAAAAATCAATAACGTGTTTCCCAAAATGAAGGCCCTAACAAGAGAATATTTGGGGTGGCTTCTCTCACCAGGTAAACACATTCCGGAATGGGAAAGGATGATGGAGAAAATGCAGCTTTTCCTTCTCTCAACACTGCCAATCTCTTATAAACATCAGGCAAAGGACAAATTCACCCTCTTGGGCCTTCAAATCTTTTACTAGTGCATAATGAGTAGTTCTAAAATTCACATTATAAATAGTTGCAGCAGATAGTCAGTTTCAAAAAAAAAATTATTTAGACGTCTCTAAACCAAGTTGAAAAATAAAACCAGTGCGTCCAAAGGGAATCACTTCAACTGATTGTTTTAATGTAGACCAAACAATAGTGTAACTGAAGTTTTCACTTTTCCACCAGTTGTTTCAGATTAGAAGTCTTAGTTGATGCTAATAAATTCTGATATAAGCCTGTATTTCCCTCCTCTTTTCACGCCTCCAGGAAACCTAATGATTTTGCTCTTCATAACCATTATACAGCTACAGGTTTAGGAAGGCAGGGACACCACTGCTGGTGCACGGTTTCATACCCAGTTGCCCACATCCTTATTTTACCTCTTTAGAAAGAACTCATATAATGCCCTGTACATAAAAAACAATGGTTCTATTTCACTCTATACTGGACAAATTACCATGGGATGTGAACTCAGTATCAAATACCACACACCCAGAAAAAGATCAGAATTAGGCCCAGCGGGAATGGGTCCTACAAAGTACCTACTATGTGTCAGATTCTTTGTAGACATTTTGATTCATCGCTTTAAACAAATCTACAAGTAGATCTCGGAACACAGCAAACTCACTAGTTACGTACTGTCTTCTTGTTTCACAGGCAACAACTGAAATCAGAGGGGTTAGGAAACTGCCCAAAGTCACACAGTAAGTGGTAGAAATGGGATTTCATGCTGGATACTTTTTATTCCAAGTCTTGAAAAATAGCAGTAAGCGGCACTTCCCAATAATTAGAGCTACTCGACAACAGAGTAAGGCACTGCCACACATTGTGGACATAGTGCAAAGCAAAACCCCTGCAGTCCTTGTTTTCCTAGAGCGTTAACACTTCCAGGCTAGTGAATTTGCTGGAAGATCTCAAGAAGGTCCACGCCCACCTGTCTGCCTGGGAAAGATGGTGAAGAAGAAATTTACAGTGTGAGATGTTAGCCCAGATGACTTCTAAGTCTTTGCCAAATCTAAGGTCTATGAATCTGCAGACCGGACTATAAAATTCACGAAAGCTTGACTACGCCAAACCACTCCTACTCCTGTACCCCAAGACCTACCCCAGCTACTCTCCATAATTAGCTTAATCAAGTACAGCTTTCACTCCCAAGAGGCGCATTCAATTATACTTGCAATGCCATTAAAACTAGGCAAAAAGAATAGGAAGGAAACGAAGAGGATACTTTTTCTTTTAGGCCCCCAGCCCATTGCTTTTTGCCATTGTTCAAATATACTCATCTATACACTAAAGAATAAAGACTCCCTTTTCCTGATGAACCCAATTTTTTAAAAGGCTCACTGTTGAAGAGAAGAGGCAGTACATAAAGGAACTACCAGGATATTCGTGATTTTATCAGGTACTGTAATTGAAACTGTGATCACCAGCCACCTGATGCTAAAGAGACTGGTGATTTATTGTGATGGAAAATAGTTTCTGAATGAAAGCCAAACAAACAGAGACCACTGCTGGCTTTGTGGTTGCCAAGCATACACCCACCAGAAAGTTAAAAAGAATAATCTCTGGCCACCAAAACTTTACCCATCCTCACTAGCGCCATGACATTTATAAGTCTGTCACAGGTGATATAATAGAGCACCTTTCTAAAGCTTTGAATTTAAAAACACAACATACTGAATTTTTTTTTAAGTTTGAGAGATTTAAAATGCTATCATGTCTGAGAACAATGATCCCATCTGAGCTATTTATCTAAGAAAAATCTATGAGTGACCTGTTCTCCTCTAAATAATGGTAGGATTCTTTTATCTCTGCCACACTTTTTCCTTCATTACATGACTTCAGTCTATCAGAAAACAGCAACTTTTAGTCTCTTTTGCCACCACTCAAGAGTCTCTCTTTTTCCTACCACTCCAAATTTCCAATCTTCCATCTGATACTTAAGGACCTACTCACCCTTTAAAAATATTCAGAAATCCTCCTTTACCCCTTTAATCTCCCTGATCCCTTCAACAGCTTCACCTGCCCATGCACTTTAGGCCTGAGTTACACTGGGCAACTTGCTACCCTCCAGAAGAGCCACAAACTTCCATCTATCAATTTCTTTGCACTTTGGTTTTGGAGGCAAATAATCCAGCTACCTTCTATAAGACTTTGTAAAAGTTATATGATCTCTTCAACCTTAATTATCTCATATAAAATATTTTAAAAGTAATATCTACAGTGATATATATATACAGACATATGTGTGTGTGTGTGTGTGTATACACACACACACACACACACACACACACACACATAGTGGAATACTACTCAGCCATAAAACAAATAAAATCTTTCCATTTGTGACGACATGGATAGACCTTGAGGGTACTATGCTAAGTGAAACAAGTCAGAAGAGAAAGATGCCATAAGATTTCACTTGTATGTGGAATCTACAAAACAAAATAAACGAACAAACAAAGCAAAACTCATAAAGAGAACAGACACTCATAGATACAAAGAACAGACTGGTGATCGCCAGAGGAGTGTTGGGGGTGGGTGAGATGGGTGAAGGGGGTCAAGAAGTACAAACTTCCAGTTATAAAATAAACAAGCCATGGGGATGTAATGTACAGCATGGGGGCTACAGTCAATAATATTGTCCTGCATATTTGAAAGTTGCTAGAAGGGTGCATCTTGAAAGTTCTCATCACAAGCAAATAAAATATCTATATTATAGAAATGCAATAAGGATCCATAAAAACATATGTAAAGTGTCTGATACAAGTAAGGAACTGAAACTATATTTATCATCATCATTAGTAGCAGCAGTATTATACCTACCTACCCTGAATGCCTTTCTCCTGGGGAATAGTACCAGGGAGCAATAGGGAATAGAGTTAAAATATATAATAAATAAATGAATGAGTGAATAAAGGAAGGAATAAAGAGTTAAACACCAGCTTTGGAATTATGAGTTGAAGTTCAATGTAGCTTTGCTATTAACAGTATGAACCTGGAAAAATTACTCAGCTTCTGTGTGCCTCAGGTTCCTCCTCTATAAGTGGGGATAACATACTCACGAGAAGATTACAAAAGATAAATGCTTATAAATCATTCAGCACTGTGCTAGGCCCAGAGGCCATGTTTTTATAGTCACTCTATCATTAGAGTGTCTTTATTAAAGTAATTATGAGAAATCAAAGTGTTTCTTCTGGGACAGAATCTGTTACAAACTTCACATTAAAGTTAAGCTTACCCTTTGAAAAGTAAATTAGAAGGATCTAAAGCTAAGTGACTTGTCTAAGGGCAACTGCCTCAGGACAGCCAAAATCAAATCAAGGTAACTTGGAGGTAACTCAAGAGGAAGGACTAAACCATGATTATATTAAGTAAACATATCTGCTAATCCCAGAGTCCTAATTTATCCCTCTCCTCCATCTCCCTTTCCCCTTTGGTAACCGTAAGTTTGTTTTCTATGTCTGTGAGTCTGCTTTTGTTTTGTAAATAAGTTCATTTGTGTCATATTTTAGATTCCACGTGTAAGTGATATCATATGGTATTTGTCTCTTTCTGACTTACTTCACTTAGCATGATAATCTCTAGGTCCATCCATGTTGCTGCAAATTCTTCTGCCCATTTTTTAATTGTGTTGTTTGTTTTTTTGATGTTGAGTTGTATGAGCTGTTTATATATGTTGGATATTAATCCCTTATGGGTCATATTTGCAAATATTTTCTCCCATTCAGTAGGTTGTCTTCATTTTGTCAATGGCTTCCTTTGGTGTGCAAAAGCTTTTTAGTTTAGTTAGGTACCATTTGTTTATTTTTTTATTTTTATATCTTTATTGGAGTATAATTGCTTTACAATGTTGTATTAGTTTCTGCTGTACAACAAAGTGAATCAGCTATATGTATACATATATCCCCATATCCCCTCCCTCTTGAGCCTCCCTCCCACCTTCCCTATCCCACCCCTCTAGATCGTCACAAAGCATCAAGCTGATCTCCCTGTGCTATGCAGCAGCTTCCCACTAGCCACTGATTTTACATTTGGTAGTGTATATATATCCATGCTACTCTCTCACTTCATCCCAGCTTCCCCTTCCCCCATTGTGTCCTCCAGTCCGTTCTCTACATCTGTGTCTTTATTCCTACCCTGCTATTAGGTTCATCAGTACTGTTTTTTTAGATTCCATATATGTGTGTTAGCATACGGTATTTGTTTTTCTCTTTCTGACTTACTTCACTCCATATGACAGACTCTAGGTCCATCCACTTCCTACTATATATAAAATAGATAAACAACAAGGTCCTACTGTATTGCACAAGGTACTATATTCAATATCCTGTAATAAACCATAAGGGAAAAGAATATGACAAAGAATACGTATATATGTATAACTGAATCACTTTTCTGTACAGCAGAAACTAACACAACATTGTAAATCAACTATATTTCAATTTAAAGAAATGGTCAGGAGAACTAGACATTTTTCCAAAGAGGAAATGCAGACGACCAACAAGCACATGAAAAGATGCTCAACATCGCTAATCATCAGGGAAACGCAAGTCAAAACCACAATGAGGTATCACCTCACACCTGTCAGAATGGCTATCATCAAAAAGAACACAAATAACAAACGTTGGAGAAGATGTAGAGAAAAGGGAACCCTTGTAGACTGTTGGTGGGAATATAAGTTGGTGCCGCCACTGCGGAAAACAGTATGGAGGTTTCTCAAAAAACTAAAAATAGAACTACCATATGATCCAGCAATTCCACTCCTGGGTATGTACCCGAAAAAAACAAAAACACTAATTTGAAAAGATCACGCACCCCAATGTTCACAGCAGCATTATTTATAATTGCCAAGATATGCAAGTAACCTAAGAGTCCATCAATGGATGAATGGATAAAGAAGATGTGATACATATATATATATATATATACACACACACACACACACACAATGGAATGTTACTCAGTCGTAAAAAAGAATAAAATTTTGCCATTTGCAGCAACATGGATGGACTTGGAGGACATGATGCTAAGTGAAATAAGTTGGAGAAAGACAAATACTATATCACTTATATATGGAATCTAAAAAATACAACAAACTAGTTAATATATCAAAAAAGAAGCAGACTTACAGATATGGAGAACAAACTAGTGGGTACCAGTGGGGAGAGAGGGAGAGGCAATAAAGGAGTGGGTAAGTAGGAGATACAAACAACTGGGTATAGGATAGGCTCAAGGATGTATTGTGCAAAATGAGGAATATAGCCAATATTTTCTAATAACTGTAAATGGAAAGTAACCTTTAAAAATTGTATTAAAATTAAAAAAAAAGAAAACATATATCTCAGTCATTACAATCTTTCTGAAGAAACAGGCTAGTGGGAGGATGGTGAACATGGCAATTGTGATAGAGGATTCCAGGAGAAAATGTGGGCATTTCTCTCCAGCACTGCTTAGTGGCCCATGGAAAAGAGAACCCTGTCTGTTCACCATAAATTTAACTGGAGACAGAGCTATCAGATCATTGGAGTTTGGGGACTTTAGCTATAAAGATCATCTAACTAACCCATCATACTATGATTCCTTGCTCATCAAGCAACTTCTCATTATAATCTGAATGTTGCGGTCACATAATCTCCAGGAAGATGATAGGCTGATCGGAGGAGATAAGTACCCAGTCCATTTGATTAGTTCTATTTCTCACTATAAATTAAGAGGGCAGTTAAAGCACGTTCTCCCCCAGAGGACAGCTGTGCCTGATGGTCTGGGAGCCGGCCTCTGTGTTAAGAATTTGCCCAGGATTGCAGCAAAGGCACCAGCCTGGGTAAGCCGTAGATCCTCCCCAGGTAGTATCTAAGCTCATCTCCTAACTTTTCTTCTAACTGTGACAGTACAGCTTGCCTTTGCTTGGCACACGCTTGGTCTTCCTCTCTATTTTGTTTCCTACTTCAATGCTCCAGGACTTTACAAACTCTGTTCACTATCCCTCTGCTACTCTTCATGATTCCTTTCTCTCTTCTATTTCAATGAGATTTACTTTCATTCCACTTTGGTGATTAAATACTTCAGCTACACCACTTCCTAGGACTGCACTGCCTCTAAATAACACCACCTTTTACCTTTTTCGTTTGCTCACTTCTGCTGGACTAGCTCTTAACTCTCCTCAGAATATCCCGTCTTTCTAAACCCCTATCCATTCTCCCACTCCAACCACACCAGCCCAGTCTGGAACCCAGAACTCCCGCCCTAGAATCCCACGTGTCACCTCATTTTCCCAAGCATCTTTTTTGCCAAGCTCCATTCTCGGGATTGGCAATCTCTTGCTGTTCACTCTTCGGCTCTGTTCTGGCTGGTTGAGCATAGGAGAGGAGGCCACAATTCACCCGCTAACTGAATCCACTGAAATGTATGCTTTCTGTATTCTTTTGAGTCATCCTGTTGCTTGACAATCCCACCTTTCCATTTCTTCTGCCTGAAAGTTTCTATCACGTCTTTTCTACTTTACTCAAAACCCCAAACCGCACCTTATCCCCATCCTCTTTAGCACATGTCCTCACCAACTATTTTATAAAGAATGTAGAAGCTGCATTAAATCTTTCAATGATCTTTCTGCAACATTTCCCATTTTCCCACTGATGAATCTCAATAGAGGTTTTCTTTCCTCTAGCAGGGTTTAAATTTTACACCTTTATTCTTGCGCCACGTCCATACCTTCTTTGCAACAATGCTCCAATATTTGATTGTTTGGTCTCAACATCTTCAATCGTTCCATCTCGAGGGACTACTTCCTTCTACTTCCCCTAATTTTAAAAACAGGCAGCAGCACTATTTACAATAGCCAGGACATGGAAGCAACCTAAAAGTCCATCAACAGAGGAATGGATAAAGAAGATGTGGGATATATATACAACGGAATATAACAGCCTAAAAAAAGAACAAAATAATGCCATTTGCAGCAACATGGATGGACCTAGAGATTGTCATACTGAGTGAAGTAAGTCAGAAAGAGAAAGACAAATATCATATGATATTGCTTATATGTGGAATCTAAAAAAAGGGTAAAAATGAACTTATTTACAAACCAGAAATTGAGTCACAGATGTAGAAAACAAACCTATGGTTACCAGGGGGAAAGAGGGAAGAGGGATAAATTAAGAGATTGAGATTGACATATATATAAAATAGATAACTAATAAGGACCTACTATATAGCACAGGGAACTCTAGTCAATATTCTGTAATGACCTATACAGGAAAAGAATCTAAAAAAGAGTGGATATATGTATATGTATAACTGATTCACTTTGCTGTACACCTGAAACACAACATTGTAAATCAACTATACTCCAATAAAAAAATTTTTTTAAATCCAATAAATAAATAAATAAATAAGGCAGGTCTGCCCTGATTTTAAAAAAACTTCTCTCAAGCATGATCTACTTCTCTCCCTTCTTTCATCACTAAGTTTTCTGAAAATTTGCCTTCAAATCCTTAATATCTACTCTCTCTTTAATCCTTTGTATCATCCCTTTATAGCTACTATTTTACTAAAAGGATTTTACTAAAAGGATTTTTAATTGCCCCATGCAAACTTTTCTCCATCCTGATTTTCCTTAATTCTTCTGTGGAGTGGACCTTCCTCTGACACTTTTCTCATCATTGACCAACACAACACAGCAGTGTTTCCCTTTTTTTAACCTGTATATGTCTTTTTCTCTGGATTGTCTTCCTTTGCCTACTCTGTGGTTCTATAATTCTACCTCCTCATCTATCTAAATTGTCCCTCACAGTCATGTCTTTCCACAATTTAAAACAAATCTCCTTCATGTAGACAACTCTCAAATCTCTATCCACATGCACAACTTTTTCACGGGGACCAATCCTCACATCCCAATTATGCAAGGCCTTTGCCTGGATCAAGGTCAAATCAACCTGCTCAAATGCAAACTCCTCATCCTAGCCCTTTGTAATGGTCATGCCACCTAGACTGAAAGTTTCCTTTTCACCCTGATTCCTCCCAGCAACTCTTTCCTCACACTCCATTGCCAAGTCTATCATTTCTACCATTCCAATCTTTACAACCATTTCCCCCCCTAATTTCACAGCCACTAACCTAATTACCTTTTACCTCTTCTCTTGGAAAAGCCGACCAATTTGCTTTTCAGTCTCTACTCTATTTTGAGCAGAGATACTTATCTTTCCTTAGCCGAGATTTGAGCGAGTCACTCCTGGCTCTGAGGTCTAAGAGCAGGCTCTCCATTTTCTCCCAATTAAGTTACCATTTCCTTTATCATATTCATAAGGCCCTCTATACTCTAAGACCAAGCTTTTTATACTTTTATTTTTTCCTTTCCTTGCCAGCTCTTCCATACACATTTTACATTTGTATAACAAACGGTAACTTACAAGAATATAAGAATATTACAAAATATAAGGTCACATCTAATTGTCCTAACTTTCCTATGTGACACTTATTCTCTCCCTTTTACATACAAAGAACCACATGTCCATATATACAGTCAACATTTAAACCAAACTGGTCTACTGAATGTTTAATGCTTCCTGAAATCCACAGTATGGCTAGTGCCTTTCCTTCTGACATTAAATGTTCTACAAATTCCCGTCAACCAATGTCCCACCTGCTGTGTGAAGTCTTGCCTGACCTACTACTCAGGGGTGATTCTTCTTTTCCTTGAGCTTGTAGCTCATTTAGAACACATATCCTACTCCACCTCATTTTACATTTCACAGTCTTATCCGTTTGAGTATATTATAAATTTCTTCATGATAGGAACTCCAGCTTTTTATATCTCTGCAGAACATGGAACCATGCTTGACACATAGTTGGAACACAATATTCATTGAAGGAATGGATGAGGGTAAAAATGTACAACTGACTTTAAGAAACAGATTACACCTGACTTCATACCACTAGGCATATTGCATAAGGCAATTAAACACACTGTGTATGATCAAACAGAAGATTACATTTTATTCTTCTCAAATTATCACTCTGTCAATGTATGTGCAGGTTCTTGTAAAGCCTCTCACTTACAGGACATGTGCCCCTCATGTTATTTTGAGCAAAGTACTCTTTGGAGAAGATACATTTGCATAAAGGGATATCAATCATTGGAATTTTTGTATGTTTAGAGAGAACCCTTCCTGAATCAGTAAAAAGAGAGGTAAATCAGTCACAAAGATTTAATAATAATTTGTGGGGCATGATCAGCCCAAGACAAATGTTAGATATTACTGTAAGTAAGCCTTAAAAAGCCCTTTAAATAGATACAATTATGCTGTACAGATGACAAATAACCTATAAGACAAAAGTATAACGATCATAATATTAAGTTATAGTTTGGATTCAATGATAGTATCACTCACAGATTTAATGACTGCTCAAATCATGAGGCCAAAGTGGAAATGTATGTTTTTAAAAAATGTGTCAAATGACTCAAAAAGTGGCATCAAGGGATACCAAACGCATATGTAAAGAGAATAAAATTATTACATGAAATATGAAAGTGCAAGATAGCAATATTCCTAAATTTATATATTTTATATACCTTATTTTAGACATATAATTGAATTAATAAATTAAAGATTACAAGCAGCCATTCAACTTTTTCTTCTTTATCTAAAAGTGTATATATCTACCTTTGGTTAACACCCATTTGGAAAACGAGGTATCATAATCTGGAATATGATTATTATCCCTCTAAAAATTTAAAGTCATCCTCTTTTTCTTAAAAGAGAGTAGAAAAATATTAACTCTACAAAATAGCAATACGACCTTATGAAAACCAAATCAACATACACAGACTAAACTTGAACTTAAGGGTATACATAGCCAACAGGAAATGTTATTCAGTTTCAAAACTCATTATTCACAGGAAGTATAGCATATTGGAGTAGCGCCGTGCAATGATTTATGTAGAGGTCTGGACTAGTTGACTTTTTTTGGTAAAAGAAATGATACTTGGTAAGTGATGGTTGCTCCATTAAAATGTCTCCTGCGATTTCACTTCCTTTTTTTTTTTTTTCTTTTTTTTTGGCAATTCTCATTCTTGCCACACAAGCTCAGGTTTCTAACACACGAAATCTGGGCAGATCAGATGAGCCTCCACTTTGCTGCACATCTCTCCCTCAATCCAACCTATCCTTGAAATCGCTGCCGGATTCATACCTAAAACACTTGCACCATATCAATCCCTCACTCAAAATATTCAGTGGCTTCTCTACTGGCTCCAGGATAAAGTCCAAATTCCTTAGCCTAGTATTCAGGGCCCTCTACCTCCTAGTTTGGCTCTAGATGATCCTTCCAACCTTATCTACTATCAGTTCCTCTTCAGCTCAGCTGGTCTCCTCCCAGTCTCCCAAATGATCCTACCTTTGTTCGTATTGGTCCCTCATTTAGAATGCATTCCATCCCTTCTCAACCTATTCAAATTCTACCCATTTCCCAAACACTCAGCTCAGATTCCATCTCCTTCTTGAAGCCTGGCCAGACCTCAGCAAGCTGAGGAGCTCTTTTCTCTGAACTCTGAGAGCACTTTTGTTTGGATCAGTGGCTTCTAACCTTCTTGAGAATGAAGCCCTCTTTCTAACACCAAAATATTTCAGAATCCAAATGATAGCCTATTTTTAATCTGTTGATTGAGAAAGTACCTGATGACAAAAACCTACCGTGAATTTTCGGACAAGAAAATTTATATTTTCATAAACATAACAGAACGTCCATACGTGAAAAAGAGTTAAAGATGTATGTGACCTATTAATTTCTTCATCCTTCGGACAGAGCTCTTTGCACAGAATTTGCTGACTTTGAATACTAGCTCTGCAACTCCTGGGGATCTCTAAGCCACAGACTGGAAATCTCTGCCTTCATAATTTAATTGACACAACACAACCTTTCAGTTTTTGCCAAAATTTTTAAAAAGTCTTATCTCCCCCAACCAGACTGTGAGCTTTTAAAGGCAGAGGTAGTGTCATACTTCATTGTATATGTGCTAGAACCTGGCAGAGTGCTTTGTACACAGTGAAAACTAAATAAATGTTTCCTTCCTAGGACACTTTAAGTATCTGAGGTTCACTTTTTTCACCAATATTTTATTACAAAAATTTTCATACATACTGAAAAGTTGAAAGAATTATACAGTGAACAGCCAGAAACCTACCACCAGGATTTCACCATTAACATTTTAATCTATTTACTTTTCCACATCTATTCCTCATAAAACCATCTTATTCTACACACATTAAAAATAAGCTGCAGACATAATATAGTTCCCCAAAACACTTCAGCGCTCATATCATTAGAGTTCATATTTGTTTATGGTCCTTTTAAGTAAAATATATATAATGAAACACACAAATCTTAAATATGCTATTTGATGACGTTTAACAGATACCTACATTTAGATGCCAAAGTGGGATCTAAACATTTTTAGTGTGTTATAAGAACGGAAACGTGGCACAACGGTCTGAAAAGGTTGTTCCAATTTTAAGAATTAAGTTAGCAATATAAGTCTCAATTTATGGCATAGGCAATATTTACATAGAATTTTCATGTGGAACAGTAGTCACTTTAAAAATAGCTTATATATATTGAGCATTTACCACATGCCAGGCATTGTGCTAAGCACTTTACAAGCAATAGCTTATTTGCTTCTTGTGGCAACATCATGAGATATTTATTATAATTGTCACGTTTGAAAGATGAGGAAACTGCAGCTTAAAGATGTTTTAAAACTAGCCTAAGGTCACACAATTAGGTTTCAAATTTCTTTGATTACCATACCTTTTATGAAACGACTGAAAAATCAAACGTTGTCCAATTAGGGTTTTATCATCCTTAATCATTCCTCTGATGGAGATCTGAACAATCAGTGAAGGGCACAGTAATAGGAAAGTCCCAGAAGAGCAGGGCATTGAACAAAAGTGTATCACTGTATGTTGCAAATTAGCGGATGGTAAAATAAACTAGTGTATGAAGATTGGAAGCAGATGAGCTGGCTTGGGTTCATAACCTCAATCATATCAATCTGGAAAAATGGTTTACTTGCCTAAAATGTAATCAACCTACCAAATTTACATCTCAGATCATACCTTTTCCCATTCTTCACCGAATCACAGGAGCACCCAGACCTAAATCCTACCCTCACCGTGTATTAATTGAGAAAGTACTTATTGAGTACCACAGGTACTCAGAGTACCTGCAAAGGCTATTAAGAGATGTGCAGATCTCACAAGGGAAGGAAACATCTTCTCTTTCCATGGAAACACTGCAGTAGCCAGTCCCAGTGGATATGTTTGCTTAAAAATATATAACATGTATTATTCTTTAATAATAGCTGCTATTCTTTGAGCATGTAGTATGGCAGTGACTGTGCTTAGCATTTTAGGTCTGTCCCTGCCTTTAAAGAACCTTGAGCCTCTACTAGGTGACATACACCCAGTGATAAAGGTGCAACCCCCATTTTACAGTAGGGAAAGCAGAGGCTCAGAGATCATATATGATAATAACAATAACAACAAAAACAGCCAATGGATATTAAGTATTTCCTAGGATTCAGACTGTTGTAAGTGCTTTACCCACTCATTTAACTATCCTCACACCCCTACAGGTCAGTACTATTATTCTCTTCATTTTACAGACCAGGAAGCAGAGATAAAGGGCATCACACTTGCTAACTGGTAAGGGGCAGGGCTAGTATCCTGGCTTCCGAGCCTTCCCCCAACCCCCTGCTCTGGTGTCTCTCAAAACCCATATGTCAGTTACATAGTTAGTAAATAGCTAAATTGACATTTTTAAAGCCCAGGTTAGTCTGATTGCAAAATCCACCCTCTCATGATCATGCAATACTGCTCTGATATATTTTTAATATTATCCATTCTCTGCTTTCCTTAAGGCAAGTATCAGATAGAAGTTTGTGCTGAAAGAAATGAAAATATATAAATAAGTACATGATTTTAGACAAAAATGCCCTCATAACTTCTCATCTGGAGTCTTTTCTCCCCACCTACCACCTGTTGAATAGAGTCTCAAAGTACTACCTAAGTGTATTTCCAAGATACAGACTCTATCACATCACTCTCCTGTTTGCAAGCCTTCAGGTCACCCAGTTCCTTCAGGATTGAATCCAAACTCCTGAACCTGGTACATAAGGCCGTTCATCATCTGTCTGCCATGTCTCTCACCACACACACATACACATACACACACACATACACACACACACACACACAGCCCCCGGGATTAGGGATGGCTTTGCTACAGCTGAATAATCCATGGCCTCCCTTTCTGCCTTTCTGGCTTGGCATCCAGTGGTTTTCTACCTCTCCTTCAAGATTCAGTTTAAGCGTTACCAGTGTGCAGAAACTATCCCTCGATCACCTCAGTCATGATTAAGCGTCCCTCCTCCTCTGGAGAATACAGCCCTGAGCATCAAGTATGGTGGTCATCTGATTATTGGTCTGCAAATCACAGTAGACCATGAACTTCTCCTTGGCAAGGATGGTATTTGGTAAATTTCTAGACACAATCACTTAATAACTATTTCTTGAATTAACAAGGAAATAGTGGATATATAGTACGATATATATTCTTATATGACATGTATCTTCTTTTCACTGCAGTGTGTATACATCCTTGCTCCTGCAATTTTTCCCCACCTTAAAAATGTTGACCTCCAATCATGACTCCTTACCATCTATGTAAGGATACTAAACCTAAGTGTGCTAACTGCTTGATCTTTTTATCATTCAGCTGTGTCTCGGACTATGTGAAAGTTAATTCATCGTTGCTAAATAATACTGAGTCCAAGTTGAAGTTTCCATTTATGAAACAGTTAATTAGTACATATCAAATGCAAGTCAGTTACTATGGAGCAAATTCAAACTCAGCAGCAATGTTGACTGCGGATATTCTCTGGATGGATGGCCTATGGCTACTGTAGGAATTGGTCTGTGCAATGATCATTTTCAAAAATTTGCAAAATGGGCTTTAGCTACTTATTGAACCTGTTAATGCTTTGTAAATAAAATTAGTGAGCCTTCTCTTGGAATCATTCACCTGCATTATTTACTTAGTAATATGCAATAACAAATATTTGTTGACTGTTTAATCAGTGCCAAGCCTTCTGCCAGCTGCTAAGGACACGATAGTGAATAGACTTATCTCTGCCTTAGGGACCCTTGAGCCCCTACTAGGTGAAATACACATATAAATGGAAGCTGTAGTTCCTTCAATGGGTAATAATCTTAGATAAAGTAACATAAAAACTTCTTAAGGCAGGTTAAGTATTTCAGTAAGTGCTAAGTTTTTAGGCTATTAGGAAGTCCTTTTTTTTTGAGCATAAAGGATGCAGGCTTTAAAATTAGCCTGACATGCCTTTGAATCTCTTTTCCAACACAGATAATATGCTATGGAAGCATAGACTAATCACTTAAACTCTTTAAAATGAGGCGCAGAAAAGCTACCCTAACCTTTTTTAGGACAAAATAAAATAAGGTAGGTGGAGGGAATAAAAGATGCTTAAACAGACAGTAAGAACTCAGTCTATTCAGCTCATAGTGCTTATTTTGCTAAACGAGTATTCTCCCCACACAAAGTTCCCCTTATCAGTAATAGATGCAGTGATAAAACAGGGAAATATTTCAGATTTTGACTTAGATTAATTTTATGAAAGAAAAAAATGTCTCTGTTGTGTATTACAGGGAGCACTTTAAAATACATCCTTGGAATGTGTTTGGTAGAGTTCACCCACCTTTTTCAGTGTAATGGGATACTGGCGGCATGAAATAGAACTGAAAAACCTGCAAAACCAGCAAACTACCTTGTACATAATCACAGTAAGCTGTTAGTTATAAACTACTTGGGCGTCTTAAAGCTTAACGTAAATCCTTGGCTAGCTTCTCAAAATTTATGTTCTCTTTTAGTAAAGGCAATATTTAGCGGTCTTTGAGGATGGCTATGTGACAGATGACTTTTTCCTACCCAAAGTGAAAAGGGAAAAATAGAAAATTTGCAATTATGTATATATTCTTTCTATTATATTGTAAGTTTGGAGGCAAAAAGAAGAGAATGAATTATTCTTGGACCTTATTCCAAGTAAGCAAGGTGAGAATAAGCACGCACACGTGCATGCACACACACACATACACACCACTTTTATCTATATACTGCTCACCCCAAAACATCCTTGGGCATCCTAAGAAATTAGGAATTACTTAAATCAGGGAATTCATGACCAAAGGGATAAGGATTGGCCTAAATACTGGCACTCACTAAAGGTTTGCACATCCCTCTGGGGGAAACCAAAGTTTCTCCCAGAGACAGGATGCCCTTAGGAAGTTATACATATTTCTGTTCCAATGAAAGTTCTGGCCCAGCTAGGGGAGAGGTGCCCCAGAACTGTAATTCTCTGAACTATTAGATATTGGGAGTAGAGGAAAACTGTCTACATCGAGTCATTAGTTTATCAAGAAGCCTGGCCCTCTAGAAACTCTGAGCCTAGTTTCAGGCAGTATTATAGTTCCTATTCTTACTATGGAAGATACAGTTAGTGATATATAATTGGCTAGAGTATTTTTGCCAACCTGCAAGCCCTACACATGCCACCCCTTTATTCCTCCCACTTGACCTCTTCCACTCCCTGTCATTCCCTCTCCTCCTGTTCCTAGAATGTAGCACGCACGTTCCCAACTCATGGCTTTGGTAACTGCTCTTCCTATGGAACCCCCAACAAATGCCATTTAAGCTTCTTCTTTGAGTTCTGCTTGGTTACTATAACCTGGCTCTTAAAGTCAAGAGAAACGTGACCAAATTTATCACCCACTTCAAAATATTTTCTGAGGCCAAAAAGACTTACTCTGAGCAGTAGCAAAACTGCAACCACTTTTAAAATTTCACAGTAATACTGCTTCAATCCAAATGTGCATATAATAATGACTATTATAATGAAAAGCAGAGATGACTTCCCCACTCCGTTTGATCCCAGAGAGGCTTAACATAGATGGACGGCTGGTGGAATTATAATTAAGTCTAAAGCTTTGAAAATGAAAACTAGTAAGAGACAATCCCCTAGAAGTTAACCTATTGATGCAATATGCTATGTGCGCACGACACAAGGAAGAAATCTCACACACTCGTGCACAAAAGAACTTAAAAACCAGGGTATGACTACCCTGGGGAGTTGTCCTTATAATGAAGTCCTTTTGTCATCAAAGCGTTTGCCATTGGTCCTTTTACAGCTCTGCTGTTTGCTAGAGAATAGCGTTCTCCAGTCATGAGGACAGTGGAGGTACCGATGTTTAGTACGAAGGTATTAGAAAAGGTATTGGCAGATGGTGGAATCATGTATTCTCTCCCTAGAGTGATACAGTGATTTGAAAACCCAGGCTCTGGACTCGAACAGAACTTGATTCAAATACCAGGTCAGATACCAGTGGTACCAATTACAAATCATGTGTCTTTCAACTTGGCATTTAACTTTCCAAGACTCAGTTTTCTTGTACGTGAAACAATAATGGTACTCTAGAAGGGGCTATTGTTTACATATGGTCTAGAAATTCATAGAGCACTTAGTAAGTTCCCAGTGTGTTACAAGTTTCACATATCATCCTCACAGCAAGCCTGATGTAAGACCTGCTGTTATGCCCACTGTACAGATGAGGAGACTAAGCCACACAGAAGTTAACGCACCTGAGCTCACACAGCTAGCAAACGGAGCTGGGATTCAAACCCAGTGTCTCAACCACTACGTTGGTGATCTCAAAGGATTTTCTGAAGACTAATGAAATGAATCATACAGAATGGTCAGCTTAGTGACTAATAATAAGTTATTCTTAAAAATTAGCTATTATTTTCATTAACTACCAACAGGCATGTGAAAATTATTCTCATACACTGTATACGCAAATATTAAATCTTAAATTATTTTTTTCATCCTTTCACAGTTTTTGCTAAAGAACAATTTAAAAGAAGCCAATTCCGTGGCTACAGACAGACTCTAAAAATGTCACTTAGAAACTCCTTTACTCACAATGTCCCTTCATCTTCCAGAAACTAAATCATGTGCAGAATGTAAACAACAATAAAATTAGATTACGGTTTTTTCTACTGACAACAGAAAATTTGACCACAAATATATAAATATAGCTTTTAAGATGTAGCCTCAAACCATAATGTTATACACATTCACTCCAGTTTACATATTTTTCATAAGAGTTCTTAAAAATACTCTAGTTGGATATAACTGTATTTTATAAAATTAAAATTACAGTGAGGAAAACAAATTCAAGATATTGACAATTTGTTTGCATTCTAAGCTTTGTAGAAAGGATAAAGCAACTTTAAAATAACTTCTGATAATAGAAATTTGTAAAATTGAATTAACCTATCAGCCTAAAATATGAAATACACAACTAAATCAGTCTTAAAATGCAGAAAATTTAGCCACCTAATCCAAGATTGCATCTCTTATCATCTGGGAAATCTGATATACCAATTCAAAATTACTATTTGAATTACCATCAGAATTCCTGAAACCCTATTTGTAGTGAAGATTCCAACTGCATCTGGTTTTATGTCACTTCAAGACAAATTCCTCTGCTCTAAGACAAGTTTAGCCTCTTCTTGAGTTTGCCTCTAAATTTACAGTCAAGAAAACTGAGAATGAGAGCTTTTAGTTCTGCTTGCTCACACCTCTTTTGTGCCCTTTGCCACTCCTCACCCCCAGACAACCAAAAATAAACACTCACACTAGCAATATATGAACTGACCAATCTTATGCTCCCGTGGATTTAAGACAACCAGAAAAAACAAAGATGGAAAGAATCACTGCTTTGCAAACAAGGCCTTAATTAGGTACGTAAATAAAAATCCTTTTACTGCTAGAGCCCTAGGTCCTTCTGAAGAAACATTTCCCAACTACATCTCACACTTACACAATACAAACGTCAACACGCAGCCTCTACCAGAGGCCGGAACATATACGTACACATTGGAAATCCTCTCAGGTCCGACGCTCATATTTATCTAATAGGAGTATCACCACCCAAGAGCCTATGTCTTAAAAATTATGTTTTAATAATCTAATAAGAAATTCCTCTTCCATTCTGTCCCGGAAGACGAAAAGACTAGAAGAAAACAGTTAAAAGAAAAGTCACCACTGATGTTTCCATAACCATTCCATCAGTCTCTCCAGGTCGAGCTTTAATTGTTGAACAGTAATCTAAAATATTTATTAACTCATCTGGAAACATATCACTCCTCACAGTGCTTTTCTGAATGCAAGTCAAGCATTCATTTATGCTATTTTGTACTTTTGCCTCTTTATGTTTTCTAGTTCAAAGATTTATAAACTGGGTGAAACCCACAGTTCACTGCAACAATAACAATTCACAGAGAGGTTGGAATAGAATATACAAATACGAAGGGTTGAAACTTTTGAAATCTGAAACATTCAAACAACGAATCTCACTAAAGAACATTTCAACTAGGAAGGAGAAAAGCACAATGTTTGAGGCTGCAGCTCGGTGTCTTTCTGTCTTTATCCCTTAGATGAACCATGAAAATAGGCACTAGCCTGTGAGGACAGAACCTACAAACACTGAGTCTTATGATAATTTGGCAGCCAACTGAAGAAGAAACTTAATATTCTCTGCCTCTCCACTCCATTCCCTTCTTGTTTGTTCTTCAGATGAAGTTATGGTTTTTGATACAGGAGATTTTCATGTTTTCTTAGCCTCATGATAGGAACAAGTGGTTGCAGGAAATAAAAAATGGCTCTGGTGAGAGAAGACAACCTATCTAAGTGGGTGAAGGGCCAACAACTATGTAAACTCAATGGAAGTTTTGTTGACCTAATTAAGGAGACTCATTGCAGCCAGGCTGCAATAAAGTTACTTACACATCCATCATGGCGGGGATAGCTAGAAATACTTGTTATGGACTTAGGGGAGGTGATTGATATTTTAAACACTCTTTGAAAAGTTAAGGGATTTCTTGTTTTTTTCATTCCTCTAATTCATTGGTAAATACTGCTGGTTTCAAAATAAATAAGATTTCAAAGAAGGAATAGGAAAATCTATGATTCTATTCCAGGAAAGCTTGTCAGCCACTGTGAAGTCACTAATTTTTAAGCTGAACTCCTCTAGTGGTGACTAAGAGAAAAGACACAAATGCCTTATGGAACATGTAAGTAGCATGATAAATTGATTCACAAACTTAATAATAACCCAGAACTTTCTGATATCGTTTGCATCCGAACAGACATGTAGCATAGATGGTGAAGAAAGTTTGGGTCCATGTTTTCAAACTGTACACTAAAGTAAAACTGATGACCCAGTCGACTGACTAAAATTTCATGTATTCTTTGGATAATTTATACTGATATCTTCTCACTTCGCTTTCTAACTACCATAACCTTTGCAAAGTATACCAGTGAAGAATGCCCGAAAACAGAGTGACGTGAGTAACTGGGTACCTGTCTGAAATAGGTCTAAAAAAATCCATTTCTAAGCCATAAGATAAGGTTTTTTTTTTTTTTAGGAGAGAAATAATTTCTAAGTATTTTCCAAATTGATGGTTCAGCAGATTACACAGATATCTAAAACATTTTCTTACTTTGGATTTACTTTAGTTATGCAAAAATCTGATCAAGTACATATTACTGAATACAAACATGACATCAAGCTATGAAATATAAATATTCAGAAATAGTATCATTTCACATGCCCTTAAAAAGCAAACCACGCATCATTCACACAAAGCCATCCAAGGGGGCAGTCTCCAACACATACTCTGTTTCAATCTTGCCTGGTTCTTCTTTTGTAGGAGATGATTTGCCAGTAAAACGATGACAAAATGAAAACATCTTACCCCTATTTCATTTCTTCATATATAAGAAAATTAACTCATCATTTCATAATTACTCCTACCAATATGTATTGGTCTATTCTATAAATCAAAGCAATTTAACATACTTAAAGCTTCTTTTTTTTTTAAGTTACTTTAAATGATTGTCTTATTTGGACTTCACAGTGATGAGAATGACTGTTACAGGTTTCCACCTCTGGTCCCCTGATGCTGCCCTCAGCGGCCGCCCTGCACGCTGACACTGGCATGGGGCCTACCGGTCCAGGGCCCTGCAGTGGTCTGTGTGTCTGTGCACACACCCGGTCCAGTCCACACTGCAGCAGCTGCCATGCTCACACCTGAAGCCAAATTCCAAAGGAGAGAAAAAAAGGACTGCTGGCTTTTATTTTATCTGCTCTATAGAATCTTCCTAAACGCTAGAATGACTTTCCTATACATAACTGAAGTTTCTTTCTGATTGCCTATCGAAATGGGCAGAAAAGTGTTTCACAGGTAAAGGAACCTTTTTCAGAGATTTTTTTTTGCTAGGTCAGCAAAGTTTCTACTTTTGGCAGGGACCATTTTCCATAAATGAAGGTACTTACTCAAAAAGGAAAATACAGACTACTTACATGTAAAAACAATCACTGAGGCTATAAAAGTTATCTCCTATCAGAAACAACTGATTTTATATTGTATCCATTACCAGAAATTTCATATCATTATCAGTTTCAAAAGGCTTCCCTCACACATACTGGAATACTGCACCAAACAAACAATTTTATGGCATTTGGGGTATTTTTTGTTGTTTTTAAGAACTATGATAAAAGATCATCATGGTGATTGAAAAATGATGGTTAAGGGTTTTGTTTATGGATGGAATTCTAATGTAGATAATTCATCAAACTTCTAGTGAAACTTATGTTCTAAGTTCATCAAGGTCCTAAGGCTTAGTAAGGAAAAAATAAGCAAAAATATCACCTGTGAAGAAGGAATATTTCAATAGGCTAAAGTAGAAATAAATACAATGCAATATGTAACATACCCTTCTATGAAGTTTTAAAAATATGTATAGTACCTAAATAAACGTGCACGACAGCTAACGATACATGCAAATAGCTTTACCTATGTTTAGACTTAGGTATATATGGATTAAAGTAGGCATCCTATTTACATAAAATTTACATAAATATTCATATGTATTAATTACACAAAAATCATTGTAACAGTACTATGTTTGAAATATATACTTAATCTTTAAGAAAGTAAATGAATTTCATGTTATCTTCCAAGTAAGGTCGTATATTTGTAAACAGTAAGTATTTTTTTACTTCTTTGTATTTCAATGGTCAAAGCCACAAGAACATTAGGCACACAAATTATTTTATTGATATTTAGAGACAATCCAGTCTAATGTTGACTTGAAACAAATTTGGTTATATTTAGTAACAAAGGGAAAGTAAAATAAAGGAAATAATCCAAATTTTCATGGCTCATAGAGCAAAACAATTGCAAATTGATACTGTGCTGTGGAGAACGATCAACAAGAAGAAAAAACACACTCAAAGCTTAAATATGTCATGCACACATACACATGTATACTATGCATATATATGCATCTATGTGAAATAAAACCAGTCTGTGTAATGTTATAATAACCTGGTAACATGCAGTCCCTAAGTAAGGGTGAATACTGGTTCATAAGTCAAATTACCTAAACAAGAAATTAAACAGTGGTTTCATGGATTTGACAACTGAAATCATAACCACCTAGTAACACAGTGTATACTGATGAAGAAACAAGGTGCAAAGTAAACAGTGAGAAGGCAGACACTCACCTTCGGTGCCATTGGGAGTCATGGAATTACTATTTATATGAGAGTTATCGAGTTTGGGGGATTCACTACTACCACTCAGACGGCTATGCGGGCTGGTTAGATCCTGCATTTCCATAGACCTAAAGACAAGAAGCCTTCCGTTTGACAGATGTACCAAATTCATAACCCCACTATTTAATGTGCTAACGACTTGACACCTTCTTTGAAACACATTCGCACAAAAGTCCCATTGTATCTATCTTCTTCGACTCAAAATAATTCGTCTTACATTTTCACTTCAGCCATCCTTTCATAACGTAACGTGTACTATTACAAGATGTCACTGGCCTTACCTATTCAGCCATTCATATAGTTTTTTTTAAATCTCTTTTTCTCTCCTCTGATAGCTCATCAAGTCCCAAGATCTAATGAGACAATTCCATCTATTTTTATTATCAAAGAAAACAGACCCTCATGCTTTTCTTTTTAGGTGGGAAAAAAACCCCAAGGCATTATTTTTCTAAAAGACGGAAGTGTAAAATTGAAAAAAAAAATCACTTTTCTATGGAATCTCTTTCATCTAATAAATTAGCACTAGGTACTCCCTTATAATTTACCGCCCAATTGTAATTTAATGGGTCTCCAAACCAAATACAACACTTGAAGCCTATAGTCCAGTGACAGGGAATGAGATGTCCCTGATGCATGTGTTTACTCTGGTAAACTGCTTAATTGTTCCTCTGTCTCCCTTGAAACAAATGCAGCATTAAAACATCCTGATGTCGGCTCACTTGTTTGCTTTGTGAATTACGTACAGCCTGCCCAAGTGAGGAGGGATCAGGCCAGCATCCAGTGAGTCCCCAGGAACACGAGCAGTCAGAATACCTCAGCTGTCACCCACTCAGGGAAATAAGAACAATGCCACTGCCCTGCTCAAACTGGCCATTTTTTACAACACGAAACCAGCGAAATCCCCCCAGAAAGTTCTTCGACTCAGCAGTTGCGTATGCCCTACAGGGTACAGAAGCCACTATTCATGTTCACAATTTCAGAGCCATTCACTTATATTGCACCTTTTCTTAATGAAGACAGGCGAGCATTTGTTTAAAGTGACTAAAAACACACCTAGATACCGTTCTGTTTTCTGACAGCCAAGTGTTTGAAAGTCTAAGGCCCATTCACTTTATTTTAAACTTTGTGTTTTTCTAAAAAAAAAAAAAAGGAGGGGGGTTAATATGTATGAAGCTAAGACTGTCTGCTCCTCATCCCCACCAGGCCAATAAAAGCTACAGTCATTTTAATTTGGAGGCTGCACTTAAACTGACTGTAAACGTCAGTTTTTAAAACGACTTAACATGAACCGTTTTACTTCCAAAGTGAATTCTGACTTCCCCAAGTCTTCTGGATTCAAATGGGGAATGGCTTAAAATCCAGTGTTTCTCCCCTCATTCTCATGACACATTCACAGTTTTCCTAACCCCAGAAACTAGAACCCCTAATCATTTGCAAACCCAGGATCCTCTTCCCTTTCTACATATTGAACAATTATTTTTTACAAGCACACACACACACACACACACACACACACACACACACACACAAATGGTTAAGTAATTTCCAACCAAGGCTATTAATAGAAATAATTAAGAAATACTAGACAAAAATAGATAGGGGGGGTCACAGAAAGGTAATCTCCCCAAATGTCAAATATCAACGATATCCTTACCTGCAACTTGAGGAAACAGCAACATCTGAACTGGTTTGAGATGTTTGCACCTGTGATCAGGGGTAAAAAATTAGAAGCTGTTGTTACTCTGCTTCAGTGTCAGTTCTTAATTATACAGACCACGTGGCTCAGGACTACAATGTTCTCTTTTAACCAAAAGAGAAAAAGGAGGATACTGCAGCGGTGAAAGGCATATTGTCTTTAAGTTGAGGTCTCCACTGTTGTTTCCTCCTCCAGGTCTGCCCTCCTCCTCCCCTTGTTAGGGGGGAAGGCAGCCAAATGACGGGATAGTGATTCATCACTGGCCTATGACAGCTGCAAACGGGATTACCCCTCCCCCAATCAACATGCAAAGCAGCCTTATCCAGGCAGCTTGGACAAGGTGCTTGGAAAAAAAAAATAGCTATTAGCAAAATGAGTGTGTTTCACAGCAGCAGTTCAAGCATTAACCCCTCCAGCATCCTCAGAAGGTCTTTCAGCTCCTGCTCTCAGCAGCTGAAATCGAGTTCCCGCCCACGCCTTTGCCTCCGGACACTTCTTATCCTTATCGTGATGGTTTTCTCCTATATTTACTATTTGTCATTGAACATTCACCAAAACGGCTTCTGGGCCACTTTCAGGCAGTGCCGGACTCAACGAGAAATGGCAAAGGCAAGTTCTCCTCCCCAAAGTCCCATCGTGGAGCAATGTGCTCATGTACCCAAGCAAATTGAAAATTCAGTGGATGTTTAAATTCAGGGAAATCCATCACTGCCTGGCGAAATAGCAAAAGCAGTTCGCTGTTGGTTTAATTTTCCACCTTTTAAACCAGGAGAGAGAATGGAGAGTTGAATAATCACTTCAGTGTCTCAGCTGGCCAGAGTTCTGGTCTCTTTTGTCTCCAGATGAATCTGTATTTGGCATTTCACTGAACAGCTAACTTAGCTTGCAGGCTTTGCTAGTCACTGCCCTTCGTCCAGAGACAGCAAAACTGCCAGCAGGTGATAAGCTCAGGTGAGGGTGGGCTGCTGGCCCGCAAGCTCAGGCTAACGCCTGCCTCGGAGGTAAAGAGCATTCTGCATAACGTTTAAAATGACTCAGAATTCCAAATCTTTGATGTGTATTTTCATTCAACCGGAACAGACATCAATTAGGGTTACAGAACAAAGATGAAAAAACTGAAGCATCTCAAATGGCATTAAAGTTATCCAGCCAAGCATCTTCTGTTGAGTCCTGTTATTTTTTTAATTATGATTTATGAAATTAAAAAGTACTACCTTTTTGGCAAGAATAAAGCATCGTTAAAGTCTAAATATCTTGGTATAATGTTACACGAAATTTCTAGGTATACTTTTCTAAAATATGTGCAGGACGAAAAATAATTTTAAAGAGATGCCTGAGTATTCAATAAAAGTTTCATTTTAATGCCTACAGATAGGTCATTTGGTGACAACTGGCTTCTGATATTTTTGTTGAAATTAATGTTCTCACACAAGATTAAATGTTTTCCTTTAGAAACTGCAGCGATATACCTCAAGGATAAATTTCCTTTTTTTCCTTTTTTTCCACTTTTATACACCTGGAATAAATTATAGGTGAGAACTAACTTAATTTTAAGAACTCTCTTGGCTTAATTATGTGAAAGAGTATGTAAAACATACTTTCTGTTACATATTAAAATACATTCCTATTTTAACCTTGGCTAGATAGTATCATCTTTGAAACCTAATTTTAGTTTCCTAGTATACTTTGAAAGTTTGATTATATTTATATTTGAGGTTTAACCTATCCTATTTAATTGCAAAGTCAATCTGTTAATTTAAAAAAATGAACTTCAAAATAAGAATCATTCTAACACGCTTTTTCACTGAAAAAAATGCATTTTCACAGCAACATACTTTTTTTTAGGCTAGCTGGACTCAGTCTCTACTGTACTTCGTACACTACAATTTTTGAGCCCGTATCCATGATCTTCATTTCATTAAGTATACATCAGATATATTCTTTTGTGTCTCAAGGATTATTTAAACCATGTGTTGTGTGTTACTGTTTTTAAAAATGACTCTTTAATCAAAATAACTTTAAAACAACTAATCCTCACTTAGGCTGGTCAGCTGAATCCACATCGTGGTCCAGGAAAAATAAATCTACTCTCAAGAATGCGAATGCAGACAACAATTAGACACAGATGTGAGCAAAATTAGTTACAGTTTACAAAATGCTACACTTCACATGCTTTTAGTTTTTTATGTGTAGTACAAGATTACAGTGCAGTAAGAAAACATACTCTTGTAATGACTTATCTAAAAAGAACACCTATTTCTGATTGGCGTTGATTTTCTCTTATGTTTGCCAATATCTCTGGAAGGTTCTAGGTTTTCAAGGTCTAAAAACACAATGTGCTGCAAAAATAATTAATTAGGCGCCTTTCCATTCAAAGAGAAAAAAAATATTTCATGGTTTTCAGAAAAATGCTGTTAGGCATTCAGTAAGCTCATATTTTCTGCTTTACATCCATAAACCTAGTATGTTTCTTGTCTCCTCCTAATCTGGTATTTTTAATTCAAATGCTCCTAGGAGTGCAAAAATATTTCCCAGAACATTATAAATGGTCATCTTAGATTACAATGAAGTCATTTCACTTTAATGCTTTTTAAAACTCTTTGTAGAGAATACCCAGAGTAGTGTACTGACAGAGTTGTGAAAATACAGAGAAAAAAGAGAGCAGAACTTCTTAGAATTTCAATTCAAGAATCCTCAACTAGTAACTTTGACTTCTGATTAGTTAATGAGGTCTTTTAAGTTTGCCTTTTTTCTAATTAAATTTCTAATTCTTCACAGATGTAACTTTTGTTGATGTTCAATTTGTCTCTCTCATTTTGTTAAACCTCACATAGTACTTCGCCAATCCATTGAATAGCCACATTAAATCTGTTAATACCATGCTCTTCAACCCCAGAAATTATTTCCAGAAGGCAAACTTGCTTTGAGAGATCATCAAACAAGACTTAAGGTACACATTTTATCACATTTTTCCCTACCACAGAGCTCAGGATGCAGAGCAAAATTCATGACTTTTGCACTGTTTATTATACTTTGCTAAATTACAAATCAAAAGCATCTGACAGAAGATCATGTATGAAGCCAAAAAGTTAATAATGTTCTGTGAAAAGTAAACTGTAAATGGAAAGGGATTCTAGATCTCAGCAGCAGAGAGCAAATAAAATGTAGGTACTTGTTTAAATTATGGGTTTTCCATTGGCTTTTTTGCTTGCTAGAAGCAATTTTTATAAAATGACTATAATTTTAAACTTTTTTTTCAAACTCAAAAGAAATTTTCAAAGTGAAAGTACTGAACTTATCTAAATAAACAGAGTTGGCAGGCGAGCTAGTTTTGCCCAACCACAGATCAACCTGAGTACTCCCAAATTTGAAAGACAATGGCAATTTTCTAGTCAGAGTGTATTTTATAGGGAAAAAAAATGTGCCTTAGGCAGAAGCCTGCTTTTAAATCAGAATATATTCTTGCTAAAATGTTCCTCAATCAACATTTCCAACCATGGTGTCAATGATGTAATAAAAATCTAAACCTAAAATTGAAATGAACTTCCAGGAAGAGGTAGATGTCGTTTCAGTGTTAACACCTACCTCCTTCTTTATCGGACTCCATAAAATGAATTCTTTAATACCCTTACTGATTTTAAATGTAATATACTGTATCACTTTTTAAAGTATCTTATTTAAAGAAAATGACAAAATAGAGTCCCCAGGAAAACAAAAACAAGTACGTGAACGACACTGATTCTACCTATAGACTTGATGATTGTTTTCGAAATTAGCATTTATTTAAGATGTTGAATGTAATACTTTCGATAGTTGATTAAATGGGAAGGGGTTTTATTCTCACTGCGAGTATTTTTTTCCCCAAGGTATTCTTACAAAATAAATTTTCAAATTCAAGAGGAAATTTTCTTTTGAGAAAATCATTTATTATGTCTACCAAACTCCCAGAGCTGTTGACTTCCCTTTGGCATTCTAAAACTGAACAGTGGCTCAGTTAGGCTGCCCTGTCTGTCACCACGAAGAATTTTCAGGATTGAAAATCCAGGGCTGTTTGCTCACTTAACTGAACACTTTGGGCCTTAGGAGAACTCAAGCAGCGAGAAAGCAAATATCAAATATTTGATAATGCAAAAAAGCATGACTATTCGTGTGTGCATGTCTTCAAATCCCAAACGGTGGGCGAAAAGACTCACACGCCTAAAATAAAACCTACTATGAGAGACACATCAAGAAAACAACCCCCAGCCTATAAAACTACACTATGTGCTTAACTAGCGACTTTTTGTATCCCTTGTCATTTTAAGAAATGAAACATAAAAACACTTGTCTACATTCAGTGGCAGCTCTGAATTTACTGAATTCGTGCAAAAGCTGTGCTTAAATGTTTCAAAAACTCCTCCCAAGAAATATAAGCCCATGAGTCATTAGCAATTCATATACTGATTTTGAATGACAAATATTTTAAGTGGTAATTCAAAAGTTTAAGAACCTTGTTTTTAATTTCAAGGTCCATTCAAGTCCTGTTAAGTGTCAATAAGTGAGAAATATATTAATTTGGCAAATGTTTATTATTTCACCTTTTGAAGATGAGCCCTTTACTATAATGTTTGGGAAATTTGTTTATTGAAACAAAAGGATTTCCTTCCTTAAAAAGTGGTTTCAATTTATTTTTGTTATCTGTCGTCCTTTGAAAATGTTAATTCCTTCCTCCTTTTCTCCAATCCAACTAAAATGTATAGGAAAAGTTATCTGTGTGTTGCAATGGATAAAGACAGATACCGCTTTAATCAATATCACACAGTAATAGTTGAGGTTTGTGCAGAAAAGAGATAATGGAGTGATCTCCCTACAAGAATATAGCGATGCAATATACTTATTTACATAGAGCACAACAAAAGTCATCCTTAACAATTAATTTCTAATTACCTCTTAATGATTCTAATCGCTCAGCTAATTTGGGGGTTAAAACTTATACTTTTACCATGGAACCCAGTGGCCCATAAAGCACTGGGTACAAAGTGTCATAATCTTCCCCACGCCCTAATGTTTTTCTTTTAAAACAAATCAAAACAATAACTCAAAGCGCTCCTGTTATCTTGGGCTTTGCCCACAGGACAGCTGTTGTCATTCAGAACAGTTTTTCAAACAGTCAGCTTGTACTTACAGCGCTTACATCCGCTGCATCCACCAGTTTCCTGGGCTCCTTCGAATTTTCTGGTTTAGCAAACCTCCATTCCTGACATAGTTTTGCTCCTGGGTAAGGACGCGGGAGGGCTCTTAGGGGCTCTCGGCGGAGCCCGGCGCTTCGGGCAGCGGAGCGCGTCCGCGCGGGGAAGCGGGGCCGCGAGGACCGCCGCCTGGGCGCCGCTGCAGGCTCGGGCTGCCGAGCGACTGAGCGCACACGCTGGCCCCGGCGAGAAAACCGCCACACTGGACGGCAACAGGAAGGCTCAGAGTCGGAAGTGGCACTGGAGAGTTTCTACCTCGCCCCAAACTCGCAGCCATCAGCTCCCACCGTCCTGTTTAGTCACCGCTTTGAGCCCCGCGCTCTTTCCCTCTAAACAGCAGCAGCTGATAGCATCTGAGAAGCCCAGACAAAGAAACTGCACCATCGCATCCCTCGATCTGTTGGCGCAGCCTTGTAGGTCTGCCCGCGGAGCCTCGGGGCTTTTTTTGTTTTTGCAACGCAAACCACAGCTATTCTCTTGTCCTATCCTTATTGGTTTAAATGCAACAATTGAGAGGAGCCCTGCTCTCTCTGACTCAACCTTGCTGCTCCGAAAAAATTTATTATGTAAATGAACGCGCCCCATGCTATCTGAATAAACAGCTGTGTGAGAATCGCTTCTCGGAGACACTGTCAACACACATCTCTTGCTACAGCAGCTACCAATTACGAGCTTTGGGGAGTAGTTACACGTTATCTTTCATACTTTTCCAAAACTTGTTTTCAGGCCCTGAAACTTAGGGAATCGATACTTTTCCAAAAAAAAAAAAAATTTTTTTTCCGAATGTAACAACTAACAGGTCTGGGGAAAATGAAAACTAGAATGGCCATTTCCATATTAAGTAAGCAAAGGGAGAGAAAAAGCAAACGTGTAAGCTATTATCAGTTTAACAATGAAAGCCTGAATGTTAATTCTGCAGTGATTTCTAGAATGGCAAGTTTTACAGGAGCAATTTTTTTGGATATGAACCAGATAATATTTCAGTGTTGATATTTTAAAATGATTCTGGGGGAAAAGATTTATTTTACCTAGAACTCTTTCCTTACAGTCTGTTCTTTTAAAAAATTCTAACTAAACTCAATCTATGCATGAAAGTCTACAATGCTCACCTAGGTAGTTGAGCTATTCAGATTACGACTAAATTACAGTTTAAAATATTTACTTACTATCATGTTTTAGGCAAATAAATGACTTCAGTTATTAGATCAATAACTTAACCATTATATTGATTTCAAATATTTAAAGAAGGCATCACTTACATGACTAATTATTATACTGCTTTTTGCCAGCCTTATACCATAGTTCAAATACAAATGTTTGTTTTTACTCATCATAACCAATTTTGTACTCTAAAATAGAATCTTTATACCTGTTGGATTTTCCTTAAAACTGTTTCGTCATTAACAGTAATACTACTCTATGGATCTAGTCTTTTTATTAGTAATAATAAGCATCTTCTTCGTTAAGGCTCCTGCCTTGGTATGAAAAAACATTTTAGAAATCACAGTAACTTGTTAAATGATTTTATAATACATTTCAGATCATCAACTCATAAAACAGACAGTCTTACCTTTACTTTACTAATTTGTAAATGAAAGCACCATTCCAATGCAAACAAAGAAAAAGCTTCTAATGACCAAAATTCAATATGGACTCCCCACCCCCTACCCCCCACCAAGGATGCCAATCTAAATTCCTCAGAAGAGAACACTTTGTCAAACCTAAGAGACCGCTTAAACTGCAAAGTCACCTAGGATTTCATTTTGTATGGTACCGGCAAGGAATCATGGGCTAGCCACCTACCATATTTGGGAAGCAAGGTCAAAAATCAGTTGTTTGCTATTGGATCTGTTCATGCAGCCAAAATAGAATTACGTTACCACCTACAGCACTTTCCCATACCAGAAGTATTGGTTATTCAGTATACTAGAGTATATATGCAGAAAATAAAATACAGCATGTAATGGAGGTCTCTAGTGCCGTGAGATAAAATAATTCAATCTATGATATCAAAGACCCACACAGTAACTGCTTTTGCTATCATATTTATTTCTAAGCTCCATAAAATATAAAATTTGAGATGCTGTTTGGAGAATTCAACCGTATTTGAAACTTTAAGCTATTGTGGCCATGTTTCCCATAGTTTAAAAATTATTTTAGGTATAAAAAGATAAAATATTATTTTTCTGATCCATGAAAGATTATACTGGCAAATCCAGAAGACACAAACTATATGAAGTCAGCAGGAATATCATGTAACATATCTGACTTTTATGTAATCAAATTTATCACATTACATTAGTTTTTATATTGAAATTCAATTATTTTTATTTATATAACCAAACAAGAACCATTAAAGAAATGATGCATGTCATTATGAAGAAAATGATGAAAAGCATGATGAATGTAATGTGAGCACTAATTGATATGATATAGGTTATGCTGCATAGTTATGTAACAAAGAACTTAGTCATTGGCTACAAGAAATATCCATGTATTTATTTTTTTAACCACTTATTTATTTTTTTAACTTTCCAAAAGTGTGTATCACTTTTAAATGCTTTCCTTTTCCTAAAGCAAAATTAGATGGCCTAAAAACAATCACATGCGTATCCATAAATTTTGTCTGGTTACTACCTCTGAATATCAAATATTTAATAAATACCATACAACTCACACCAAAATAAGTTATCCTCTGATAAATAGCCAAAATGTAAGCCATTACTAAGAAGACCCAGTAGTGTACTGTTAACTTCCTATTTCTAAATTTTCACAACTATAATTACATGACTTAACCATATACTTTAAGGACCAAGGTGTTCCCTAAATAAAGTCATACCCATTACAACAGAAATTAGGAAAATTTGCTAAAAATCCGCCATTAGTAAAAACAGGTGATAGTAGAAAACATTACTATCTGATATTTCCTGGAAAAATTTCAACACATAAACATATGAATAGGAGGAAAAATTTTCTAATATGCCTTTTCCACACTAAAAAATAAATTTTATCTGGAAAAGGAAAACGCTTAGAATAGTCAACTGTAACAAAATGTTTGAATACCCTCAAAAAGGACGATATCTTTCATGTATCTCCAAACAAGTTTTATCATACAGAGCAAACTGTTGTCTAGATATGTGCCTGGTTATATAGAAGTCTGCAATTTTGACAGAAGTTGTTAGTGCTGTTCAATGAACAGAGAAGTTTAAATAAAGGCATGATTACAAAAATAAATGTGCCTAATTAAAAAAGAAAAGACATGGGTAGATATAAGGGATCCATTAGAATAATCGAAAAGGTAAGTTGGAACTTTTCTAAAACGACATGAATATACAGTTGATTAATCCAATTAAATATAACAAACACTGAGAAAGCAAAAGCTAAAACACGTCTCCCTTTCCCTTTTTCCATTCCAGGAACGATAATACAGTTCTTGAGTAGTTGTGAAGTTTCCAATAAAAGATAGACTCAGAAGTTTTTTTCTTCTATTTTTGTTTACCTTTAAATCATTTTAGAATTAAGCATGCATGCAATTACCTGGTCTGATGCTCACTATCTCTTACCTCTCTGTTTCTACCATTCTTTTTGAAGATTCTTACTCAAGAATAATGGTACAGTAAGTTGCAAAATAGTATCAGCACTTAAAGATCAGTGCTTTTTCTTCAAAAGCGAAATCCTAGTTATTATTTCTTCCACATTCTTAAAATCAGTAATACCTGGAAATATTCAACATTTTGTGATTTAAACTGCTCAAAGTAGAACAGCAAATATTCCAAAATACTGTACTTCCAGTGTCTCTGCTTCCAGATAACTCTTTTTCTCATGGTCCATGCCATGGCTCTACATTCCTGGCTTTTAATGGAACCTTTGGAACAGTGTCTAGATGGCTGACATTACCATCCTTGCTGGCATGTGGAGTGGTCACTTCCATGACCTACTCTTTCCCAATGGCACGAGACCTGCAATGAGGGCCCTGCTCCCAGTAGCCTTCTGCTGAAACGTAACCAAGTAAAACATCCTCTATTTATTTTAAGAATGATATTAAATCCGCCAAACTGAATGTCTACCAGTATTTTGCTAAATGTTTCCCATTCAAATTCCAAGATGAATAGCTTTTAACAGCAAATTTAAGGAGGCAATTACTAGCTATTCACTGTACCATGGAAAATTATTGTAATAAAAATTAGAGTCTTTATACCAACACAATATGGAAATATAATCTATTTCCTGGCTCCCTAATAAGCACATTGGTTATTACATATGAATAATACCCATTTATTTATGTAGAGTGGGAGACTTGTAATCATATGTAGTAATGACTGCCTATAGGATGTTTTTTAAAAAAATTATTCTTAATAGAAAGCTTGAGCAGCACTTCTTGAAACTAATAATGATAACAAAGGCAGCAGGAGGTTTTTAAGAAGAGGGAATGGGATGATAGAGGTACTTAATCTAAAAAAAAAATAGGACATATTGGGTTTTCTCTTTTAAAATCAACTGATTTCCCAAAATGGCAAAGAGAGTTACTTTTTCTTCCTTCTGCCAAAAATATGTAAATAATTGGTCTTGGGATCATATGCTTAATCTGAGCAATAAGCTATTTTGCTTTCTCAAACTATAAAATGGATTTCTGTTGACATGAAGCAACCTAGAAAACCCAGGTTGTCTCTTCAATTTTTTTTTTCTAAGCCATGGGCAAAACCCATCTTGTCAGCACCTCCCAATACCTTTAAGAGGATCTGGAAATTTGCTCTGTGTTTTCCAGGTTTCATGACAGCTGAGTTCACAGTTTTTAAATTCTTCGGAAACGATGACTATCTCACGGAAGAAGGAAGGGAATTAGCGTTTATTGAGTGCTTACTCTGTGCCGGCATTCTATATACATTCTTCATTCATTTTAACACATAATGTAACAGCTTATCTGTATGAATCCTGTTTTATAAAAATATGCTTCCCCCCACCTCCAACTATTGGTTCTGGAATCTGCCTTCTTTCTCTAGCACCATCAAAGTTACCGCTAAACAGTAGATGGAGCACTCGGACATCACTGTGTCCTGGTTGTATCATCATTTTGGAGCAAGGTGACACCTAATGAAGTTAATAAATCCGGAAAGGTGTGTGATATATGGAAATGATATATTTAATAGAGAATAGACATCATCACTATACAATATCTGATTATTTACGAACACATATTGCAAGTTAATTTGCTGGTTCAAAAATAAAAGTACATACATTAAATGGTCCATAGGGGCAAAAATGTGATGAATCCTTAAACTTGAGTGATCAAATCAGGCGCTATATTTTTTTTCTCATTATTTACCAAAAAATGTGAATTATCTTCCTAATGCAGGATTATAAATATTCCCAACTTTTTCTTTATATTAAAAAGAGCAGCTAAGGGTCTGAGTTAACAACAAGCAATCGTATGAACAGTTCTATCAATTTCTTCCCTGTGGTAGTCCTTAATTTTATTTATCCAATGTGATATTGCTTGGATCTTAATAGCTATTCCATCATAAGCACTTGATTTATTCATCGAGGAAATAATTACATTCAAAATGCACTCCAATTCTCCTTGTGTATTTGGAGGTATAGTTTAGGTACTCAGAATCAAGAGGCTCTATTATTGCTACAAAGGATTTGCCAGGAAGGGGACAAATAAAAAAACCAAAATCTAATAACCTATAGAAATTTTTTCTTTCTTCAAACAGCATTAACTTTTCCCCCCTCTAGGCTCCCAAATCGGAAAAAAAGAGTAACCTCTAAAGCTGTTTTAGACAGAAGGTCAGAATTCAAAGGATCGGTAACTTAATCCACAGGGTGCTGCAATCACATTGCTATTGGAAACACAACCAGAAGCACCATTATTCTAGATGTTTTTATTAAGCAATGTCAATAGGTATACAATCTAGAGGTTTCTCTACTGTAAAGATTCATACTTGCAGGCGATCAAGTTGCCCTGGGTTTTTGAATTTTACTTTAGAATGCTATAGAGTAAGAAAAAGTAGACTGCATTACATGCTAAGGAAAACAATAGCTTCAGTTTGTTTGAATAGTAAGAGTACCTTTTTATGGCCAAAATGTAAACAAGGCTTCAAGTTTTTTAGTCTTTAGATGCTCATAATTAATAAGAATTCTTATTTCAGATGGCCTAATATTGGGTATATTAGACTGATTCTTTAAATTTGTAGTTCATATTCTTTGAAAAAACAGAAGTCTGGAAGCATCTGCTGCTTCTTTCAGGGATTCTGTTGTAATATCATCGATGATCTGGTTTACCTGAATTGCAAAGTAAAACCAAGTCCAGGATCAAGGTTTTTTCCTGAAATCGTATATTTTAAATGTGCATGGTTCTTAAAAACAACACCTGGTTGATAGGGAGTTACAGGCTGGTGGCTTGTTTTTTTAATCAATATAAGGAAAAACAAATAGTTTACCGAGAGGTCAGAGAGCCAGTAAAGGAGACCTCTACCGCGCGCTTAGCATCGACAGCCCCTGCTGAAAGATCCGCAAAACCCCCATTAGCTCTGGCCTCCTGGGAGAGCTGCTCACTTTCCTTCCCGTCCTTGCCTGCGAGGACGGCTCTTCCTCACCAGCAGAAAGTGGCTGGAGCGGGCTAGGGAGGAGGTGCAGGAGGGCCAGGACAAAAACAGAGCGGAAAACAAGAAAGAAGTTATTCAAGACAAGAATCAGAAAGCCAGCTGGATCCTAGGCCTTTTTTAAAGAATGCGTGTCTGTGACTTAGCCATTCTAAAGGGGAAAAAAGACAACATTTTTAGATATGCAGATTTTTGTATGTTTTACATTTACAGTACTGTTACTAGTATACTCATCTCTTTTGGGAGGCACTGCATTTGATAAATTAAAAAAAAAATGACCTAACTCTCCACAGATAAATTAATTCATGATTAATTACTGAAGATTATTTAAAAGGAGGAATCTACATCTCTAAGCTTTCTGTTTACAATTTCCCAAAATCATGCCTATTACTAACCAACGAATGACCTAGATTTGAAAAAAGATATTTTATTTATTTATTTATTTAATTTATTTATTTTTGGCTGCGTTGGGTCCTCGTTGCTGCGCGCGGGCTTTCTCTAGGTGCGGCGAGCGGGGGCTACTCTTCGTTGCGGTGCGCGGGCTTCTCATTGCCGTGGCTTCTCTTGTTGTGGAGCATGGGCTCTAGGCGCGCGGGCTTCAGTAGTTGTGGCATGCAGGCTTCAGTAGTTGTGGCATGCAGGCTTCAGTAGTTGTGGCTTGCGGGCTCTAGAGCGTAGGCTCAGTAGTTGTGGCGCACGGGCTTAGTTGCTTCGTGGCATGTGGGATCTTCCGGACCAGGGCTCAAACCTGTGTCCCCTGCACTGGCAGGCAGATTCTTAGCCACTGTGCCACCAGGGAAATCCCCAAAAAAGATATTTTAAATGAGATATTTCACGTGAAGACCTCAGGAAGCAACATATGATAATCTTGATTTCCTTCCCCTATGTTTCCATCTTCTTTGATTGTATTTCTATTACTGTTCAAGGTTTAAATGGTGCCCTTTTCCTTAAATGTGTAGAATTATTAAAATCTATCTACAGTTCAGAGGGTACTACTCACTAGACTAAAACAAATGCACGACAGATTCAAGTTCTAATTCTGGCTTCAGCACGGGTTTTTTCTGTGCCCTTTGTGGTCATATCACTTACAGTGTCAATTTATAATCTGTAAACAGGCTAAGCAATAAAAAGGATGCAGGAAGGTTCCACAACTTTCCAAAATGGCATGGGGATAAAAATGTTTACTGCTATGGGAAAGCTCTTATGGATAGTAAAATAGCAATAGAAAACTGAATTTCAAATCAATTTAATTAAACAACTATAGAATGAGTGCCCAGACAGGGCATGGTTGAGTTTCCAGTTTTAGCACAGCTTGGTACACATAATAGGTACTCGATAAGTTTTATTCAAATTAATTAATACATGCATACTTGGCTACTTGAGGGAACATGCCAGGGGTTTGTGAAAGAAAAATGATTTCCCTGAATTTCCTTTGCTTCTATGTTTTCCTTTATTTTCCTTACATGTTGTTATATTTGTGCCCCGTTGGAAACTCTAAAGTTGGACTTATCATCATAAGAGAGTTAATGTTGGTCTCATGTTCAAAACATATTTAAAATACTTTATGGAACAAAACTGAGTCATGGAAAATGTGCTAGAAATTTGCCATCCTAACATTGGGGAATAACCAAACTCTAAGAAAATTAAGAAATTAGAAGAGACCTGAAATCACTGTATTCACCTGGTGTATGTGTTTGGGTGAGACAGGAAAACAGAATAAAAAGTTAAGGTTCAGTTTTTTAAAAAAGCTACCATACAGTGTATTTTAGTTACACCCTACATATTTCTCCTGAAGTGCCCTGTTACTCCAACATCAGTTTATATTTCCTTTTTAAATTCTTAACCAAAAAATCTAGAAAAATTAATTTAAAAAATTTAAGGATACATAATAGAGTAAAAGTATCTTTGAATAAAGTCTGCATCCTCTGCCTTTCAGAAATACCTCATTGTAGATGTATCCAACAATGCTGTCATTTTAAAATTTTGCATCTTTTAGACTTCAGAAATCTAACTAACCAAGCTAGTCAGCCAGCCAGTCAGTCACTCAGCAAATATATATCATGCATTTAGTAGGTGCCAGAAATGTGGGCACTAGGAGATGAAGCAGTAAACAAGACAGACAGAATTCCCACTTATCATGTATGCATAAAAGAGAGTAGATAAATTAAAAGGTGGCCAACTGGACATGAGCATTTATTTTTTGCTTTCTCTACCAGCCCCACTAGAGCAACACTAAATAGACTTTTTTAAAAGCATAAATCCCAAAGAACTAAAAGGGAAGGTAATAAGAAAACAGTAACAAATTTTATAAGTGAAAAAACAGGCAGACCACTACTGACTGCTAACGGACTTAGCAGATCTGAGAAAGCTGAATCTAGTGTTGGCAGTAAGAAAAGCTGAAAAGCATCCCAATTTACACCACCAACTTGGATTATCTATGTCTGAGGAAAGCCTCTACCAAGAAATGTAGAAACCAAATGAATAGAGAAAAGCAACTTGCAGGAAACAGAGATCAGGCAAAAGGAAGCAAAACAAAAACAAACTCTCACTAAACTGACATCCCTCAAGAAATAAGATACTGTAACCATGAAACAAGAGAGGAAAATAATAATAATTATAATTTTTTTAAAAAGAACATCCAACAACAAAAAAGAGCCTTTAGAAATAAAAAGTAGGATAACAGAAATGTGTTATTCAATGAGGTTTGGAAAATAAAACTGAGGAAGTTTCCCAGAGAATAGAGTGAAAGAGACAGAAAATAGGAGAGAAGAACAGAAAATATAAGAAAATGAGGAGCTGTAAGAAAACCTAGTGGTCCAACATCCAAATAACTGCAGTTTCAAAAAGAGAGCAGAGAAAATAAAGGGTAAAATTTAAATAAATAATTCTAAAATATTTTCCTCGGACATGAGTTTTCGGAGCTTAAGATATACCAAACAAAACAATTGGAAAAAAAAAACATACCAACTGATATTGTTGAGAAATTTCAAAACACTAGGAGAGAGGGTAGCACCTATAACCTTCTAGATAGAAAAAAAAGATCACATACAAAGCATGGGTCATGACTTCAAACTTCTTAATTGGAACATGTATTTCTAGAAGGTAATAAAGCAATGTTTCAAATTCCTTAAGGAAAAATAATTCTCAACCTAGAATTCTGTATCCTAACAAACTTTATAACAAGTAAGAAAATTGAAGACATTTAAATTAAAGATATTTGCCAATATGTCAAGTCTCAAAAAATTTATTTTCAAAATATCCTTTCTCAGGAAGCTAAGAGATGATACATTCCATTGAAATATGGGAGCAAAGTTCCTTTATGAAATAAGTAAGTGAAATCGGAGAGAGAAGTCTCTAATCCTTGGTGTTGATGATAAAGAGAATTTCTAGGAGGATAGCTCTGAACCAGACATGGCTGTCCAGATTGAAGAAGGTCAGGAGGCACCAGGAAAGTTTTCATCAAGATGAAAAAATTGATAGAAGAGTAGATACATCTGAATATATGGAAAGGAGAGTTAAACAATCAGAGGAGAGTATGAAGTTGAATTATTGAAAGGAATTGTAGAATACTACATGCTGTGGCTGTAAAGCGCATACGTGTAGGTGGTGTTATTTTTATAGAATTCTTTGACATGTAAGATGATGTACATATAATTTTGATTAAAATCAATATACTGTAGAAAAATAGACATTTTCCTGCTCTCATGTGTGTGTGCGCACGCAATGGTTATCGACAAGCAGAGAAAAGAATTCAGGTAAAATTTGGTAGAGAAGGACATGAGGGAAGTGGTGGGTGCTATGTCAGCTAGTCAAGGAAAGCCTCTTGGAAGAGGACTCACTTGAGTTGAGACACAAATGATGAAAAGGTGATAGACTTGTAAAATCTTGGGGCGGGTGGGCAGGGGAGAGGAAGGTGGTCCACACAAAAGAAACAGCAAGTTCAAAGTGAACAGCTTGACAAGTAGGAGGGAAGAAAGAAAGAACCGGAGGATAGAGAACATGAAGAAAAGAACAGGACCAGGGCTGGTGCGGAGCACGGGGCATTGTAGGCTAGGTAAGGAGTTGGGATCTTACTCTAGGTGTTATAGGAAGTTACTAGAGGTTTTTTGTTTTTTTTTTTTGGTTTGCTTGCTTCTGTTTTTTTTTTGAGCAGAAAAATGGCATGATCTGATTTATACGTAAGAGAGGGCACTCTGGCTGCTGCCTGTAGGTGTAGGATAGACAAAAGGAGACCAAGGACAGAGGCAGGGGCAAATGAGGGGGCTACTGCCGTAGTCCAGGTGAGAAATGGTGATAATCTAGACCAGGGTTTTATGGGGAGATGATACGCAGTCAGATTTAGGGCATATTTTGGAACTAGAGCCAACAGAACTTGAAGATTGGATGTGGGTTTGAGGCAAAGAAAGAAATTAAGGATGACTCCAGTCTCTCCGCACAAACAATAAACACCCCTGATTTGACTTTCATCTCCATTCGTTTCTTCTTTCTGCTTTCTTGCTCATGCTATAACATGATATAAACACAAAGAGCATGAATAATTAGAATGTAAATAGTTGAAAGTTAACTGAAAGTTTTTTCATGACTATCTAGTTGAACTATCTAACACATCCCCTCCCCCGCACCCACTTAGTCCACACCATCCTGTTTTCTGTCACCCATACCCTATGCTCACTCCTGTGTCTATGTATTTGTTTATGCTTCCCCATACCCACCAGCCTGATATTAACGTCTTTACCCCTCTTTTCTACTTAGTCTACCCCTTATCCACTGCTGGCTTCTGTCTCACTGAATGGTCAACAACCAACAACTAGTAACCTTACCTGGTATTCTCTTGGGATCTGGTAAGTTTATCATATAACTCCAGGAATACACAGAAATACGTTTAAAAAAATAAAAATGTATATATATGGGTTATATTTTACAATAAAAATGTAAAATGTGAAGACATGAATGAAGAAAGCAGAGACTTTTACTGTTAATACTTAAAAGTTTGAGGATCAGTAAGGTAATATATTTTATACTCATTGGGTTGTTCTGTATATTCTTAGTCAACTTTTTAGGATATTGGAAATCTTTACTGCATCTTGAAATCATAGACTTGTGATTATAATTTGAAATGGCTAAGGGAATTTGATTAATTAAATGGAGTTAATGTTTAAAGAAGCGTCAATTGGTTAAATACCTAAGTGAAAGTAATTTTTCTTATTTTGTGAAAAATAACCAGATTTGTAAGTAAAGTAAGTTCTATGAGTTGACTTTTTAAGCTTTGGGCTAAACAACTATTTATTAAAACACAGGTGAATAGGTGAATTCCTTTCTATACACAGAAGTCTTCTTCAGGCATGAAAACCCATCCCAGTATGGCAGAGAGAAGGCAGACAAGAATTCCTGGGTCTCCAGTGGGGACACAAAAGTGTCAAGAAACTTGATCAACTAAGTAAAGGCCTTTTGTGAAAATGAGGAGGCCGCTAGTAGGTCACTTGAGCCTGGAGGCCACTGTGGGGACCAAGGACTTGAAGCATAGAGACCAGCATGGTGCTGGAGAGGACCACACAGGACTAGCCACACCTGTGCCTGCTACCAGGCAGGGTTCACGGCGACCAGAGGATATGTCCACGTGAGCCCCAGGCAACACCCAGCACAGCACATGCACCAGAGATGCAAGAGCTACAACTACCCCAAGGCCATCCCCAAGGCCAGGATGGTACATGAATGAGTCCCCCGGGGTACTTAGATCACCCCAGGGAGAAAGGTGAGCGAAGGCGTTCCAGAGAATCCAGAACTATCGGGGATGACATCCTGAAAGGTTCACCTAAGAGATTCTGTTACCTTGAAATAGACACGTTTAAGGATTTTTGTTGTTGTTACTGTTGTAATTGTTGTTAGGTTTCGTTTTGCTACTGTGTGCTTGGAAGCAGGATGCCATCGGTTGTGGAAAATAAAATTAACTTTGATTTCACGTCTGAGTCCTGCATAAACTGTAACAGCACAGCCCTAACAGACGACATCTTCTAAGCTCCAAACCCAATCTATCCACAACACGGTGACCACACCGCCACACCCTCTTTATAAAATACGAATCTCATCACATCTCTGATTTAAAATATCCTTCATAGATTTGAAGGTGAAGTTCAAACTCACCAGTTTATCCCAGGGGCCCTGGGTAATTCGGCACAAGCCTCCTTCCTCAGCCTGAAGTCCCACCCTGCCGCATACCCCTGCTTCCCTGTAGCCATTCTGAGACACAACTAGTTCTCAGACCTGACGCACAGGTTCCTGCCTTTGTGTTGTTCCCTGGGCCTGAAATTTCCAGTCCCTACTGTCTATCAGAGTTCAGCTCGGCATCTCTCCGGCCATACTTCCCTTACGATCTTATCCCCCTGTAGTGTCACCGACTAGCTTTCCCATCAACACTTGGAATGCAATCTGAACTGAAGGAAACTCATATTCTTAGCCCCAAACCTGCTTCTCTATTTCTCTCTTTCACTTGGGGACACAACCAGTAAGCCAAGCTGGACATGTTAAGGTTTTCTTGGACTCTTCCTTCTCCACATCCAAATCCAGTGCCAAGTCAGCTGACGCCACCTCTCCATATCCTGCACGCGGTCTCCTCGGGTTCTGCCCTGTTTCCGCTGCCCCAATCAGGCAGCCTCCCAGCTGGTCCCACTGCGTCCAGGGTTCTCTTCCATCCACACTGCCGGCGGCATCGACTTCAGACACCGGGACTCTGATGATTTCACTGCAGTGCTTAAAATCCTTTAACAGCTGACTCCATTCTCAGAGATGAAAACTGAATCCAAAAAACAGCTTGGGAGGCTCTCCACAGTCTAGACGCTGTCCGCCTTTCCAGTTTGGCCGCCAGGATGACCTGTTTGCCCTTTCTGCTCTAGCCCTAAACTGTCCATAGTTCCCCCAGGACACACATGCTTTTCCTCAAGACACCTTTACTCATATTGTCCCCACCGTTTGAAATGTCCTTGAAACCTTCAGTTAGATACCAATTAAAAGCAAGCAAATTAGGTCCATGGTAGACCTCCAGGTAAGTTTCAGTAGGAAAAAAAAAAACAGAAGGAAAGAGCCTTTTGCACTTCCTGTCTCTGTATTAACCCCTAACCCCCACCTTGTGCCTAGTCTAACAGGCACGCTCAAGTCTTTTCCATGCCAACGTGACATGAAACTGCCCGTAACTTCTTTTCACTCATCTGGAAACTGGGTACATGAGAACATTGGGAAACCGGGAGAAAGAGGAAAGAGCAGACTATACCCAGGGGCCAGGTTGAAGCCAGGGACAAGGCACGCACAAACAATGACTTAGGAGCAAGTGGTTTGGTAAGGTTTTGGTTTTTTGAAAGAGAGTGAAAAATTAGTATTCACTTTTACCAGGGCTAAGGTAAACGTCTTTTATTAAATTTATCCTCATGGTGTTATCTCTAAAGCCAGGGTTCTACAGATGTGAGTACCAATCGTGCAGACACACATTAGTGCTTTGGTTCTAAAATTGCTTTGAAGATTTCCCCCCTTCTCATCCTCTTAGAGGAATCTAAGATATTCCAAAGTACTCATCCTCAAATGCTCCCTCACACGCATGTGCGTAAACACACACACACACACACACACTGCCCCCCGCCCCCATCACACACGCTCTGGTGAGCAGACACCATTTATAATTGTCTCCCTCCGTGTGTCATTTGGGATTTACTGGTATTTTCACTAACAGGTTGATTCTAGGCTCTTATAATATAAAAAGCACTTTGTATACACAACATGGGCACAGATCCAGAGTAATGTCTTTAAAGCCTGGGGCACTTTAAAATTTGTTTTACATCAAGCTAATCATGTTATGAATCTGCATTTTCATTATACATCATAACCATCCTTATTTTTACTAATGACATACAAGATGAGAAGAAACAGAACACATATGTTAAGGCTACCGTCTGATCTCCCATTTGAGTAAAACTAGACATTTTAGTAGAACCACAGATGAATTACATAATATTTATGAAGGGATCTTATAATAAAAATGAAGAAATCAAAACCAGATGAAAGTAGATAAAAGCTTTATTTTCGTAATTAAAATTATATTATACTGAATTGAACTAGTACTTATACAGTGGTAACAAATTACCATGTAGAATATCGTATTGCTTTGCATTACTAGTTGCTAAAATATACATAAATCTGTAACATAAAAAATATCTCAAGATTTCCTACCTTAACAGACATAAATTAAATTAAAAAGATCAAGTATCCCAACTGTTGTCCAAATGGTTAAAGGTATATTAGAGGTAAAGTATCCACCTTAAATAGTAAGTATATTAAATTTAATTTTATATTCACTTCACATGTATTTCAGCACACAATATTATTTTATACTACAAAGATTTCCTAATTTTTTAAAGTTGCAATTTATCTCCTTAAAAGGTATGCATTAATAGGAAACAGATAAGCCATGTTTATGTTTTAAAGGGCCTGGCATTTTCTCATTGACTAGTAAGGGAAATATATGCTTGTTTCTTAAATCACTGCACAAAATAAAGCAGAGCTGGTGATAAACTAAGGAATCTACATAGCATGGACAGTCAAACTAGATAAGTATAGACAAAAGTTTTCTCTGATTACTCACAAAGTCAGATGATCCGTAAGATGTTACAGAAAAACACAAACAAACTTTTTGGCTAACCCAATATATCCAAGTTAAACTTAGTTACAGAATTCTATGATTTGGTGGCCTACGCTTTCTAAATTCAGCAATTCTGTGCTTCAATATCTGTATTAGGTCATAGTATAGAATAAACTGAAAGCTCACAGAAAGCATGTAAATTTCTAGGCTCTTAAGAAAATTCTATAATGAAAGAATAATTTTAATTTTTACTATGAACAGAAAATTTGCACCAGTCCACATTTTGGAAGAATGACGTAACTAAATGGATGTGGCATGTCAGACCAACGTGAATAAAAAATCATAATTAAAAAAAAATTCTAAAGCCACAGTTTTGTGGGGAGGTGCACCTTTGCTTAAGTAACTTTTCTTCCATGGGTCAGTTAAATGAATATATGATATCCGTAGTTACATTGTTTTCTAAGATTACCCTTTTTATATCAATTTTTATCACCTCATTTAAGAAAATGCCAATTAAAAAGACATAACATTTCATTCTCAGCTCAACCAAAATTATAAATTCTGACAATTCTAAATGTTGGTGAAGTTGAAGCAACAGGAATTCTTATCCACTGCTGTTATAAGTATGAAAAAGTATATCAATTTTGTTAAAAGGAAAGACACTCTCACACCCAGCAATTTCATTTCTAGGCATATTTCCTAGAGAAACTCTTATACATGAACACAAAGAAAAATACACAAAACACCGCCACAACATTATTTCAAATAAATATTTTAAAAATACATATGTATATATATACACTTGAAGCAAAAAAGCAAGTTTAAGGATGATAATAGATAATAGACTACTTTTTACTTAAGTTTTAAAACACGTAATAATAAGTGCCTATAGATACAGATTTGTAGTAAAACTATAGAGACATGAGTGGGAATGATGAACACCAAATTCAGAATAGTAATCAACTCTGGGAAGAAAGGAAGGAGATAGAAAATGAAGAAGATGAACCATGGGATTCAATGCCTTCTTTAATGTTTCAAAAAAGATACATGTACCCTAATGTTCACTGCAGCACTATTTACAATAGCCAGGACATGGAAGCAACCTAAATGTCCATCAACAGATGAATGGATAAAGATGTGGTACATATATACAATGGAATATTACTCAGCCATAAAAAAGAACAAAATAATGCCATTTGCAACAACATGAATGGACCTAGAGATTGTCATACTAAGTCAGACACAGAAAGACAAATATCATATGATATCGCTTAAATGTGGAATCTAAATAAAAGGGTACAAATAAACTTATTTACAAAAGAGAAGTAGAGTCACAGATGTAGACAACAAACTTATGGTTACTAGAGGATAAGGGGGGGAAGGATAAATTGGGAGGTTGGGAATGACATACACACTACTATATATAAAATAGATAACTAATAAGAACCTGTTGTATAGCACAGGGAGCTCTACTCAATACTCTGTAATGGCCTATATGGGAAAAGAATCTAAAAAAAAAAATAAAAAGAGTGGATATATGTATATGTATAACTGATTCACTTTGCTGTACGCCTGAAACTAACACACTGTAAATCAACTATACTCCAATAAAAATTTTAAAAAAATAATGTTTCATATCTTGAAAAAGAGAAAAAGACATTTGAACAATACAAAACTATTATATTTTGGCAATCTGGGTAGATGTACGCAGGTATTAATTATATTACTATTTCTAATTTTCTGTGTATATAATATATTTCCAATTTTTAAGAGCAAAACAATTACTTCTTCACCCTAATAAACGTTACTAGAACATTTATTACTATTTTTATATACCTTTTTAAAATTCACTGTATCTCAGAGATAGCAACTACAATTTTAAGTGTTTTCCACTTCATAATCTTCTCCAGATCTTTAGGAGGGCATCGAATTTCCCAACCTCACTAAGAGACAAGCTTAGACCTCTGATGATACACTATCTGATAAGGTAATTGGTTGTTTTCATGTTGCTTACCTGATCAGTCTGCATATATTTTTAATTGGTGTGTCTGTTCCACATTGAACATTTTTAGGAAGGTTTATTTAAATAGCTTAACCTCTCTGGACAGGTTTCTTCTTTTCTAAGCATTGTAAGATCCAGGGTGGGGCTGATTTATCCCTCCCTATGTCCCAGTGCCCATTCACAGTGGTACTTTTCATCCTTTGGGACTTGCCTCAGGTGGGGCCGACCCTGGGTTGCCTTCTCTGACCAACTGAGGCCAGGTTGGGGCCCCTCCCTGGAATTTCCTTTGTTCCCACAAATATCTGGATTGGAGAATTGTTCACCCTGCTGTCTGATAGATAACTCTATCTCCTCTCCTGAAATATAAGCTTCCTAAAAGCAGCAACTAAGTTCTGATGTTACCTTTTCAAGATCTTAGTGCAGTCCTATATTTACTTGATAAGTGTTTCCTGAATGAATAAATGAATGAAAGAAGCTGTAAAAACACCAGTATCGGGCTTCCCGGGTGGCGCAGTGGTTGAGAATCTGCCTGCCAATGCAGGGGACACGGGTTCGAGCCCTGGTCTGGGAAGATCCCACATGCCGTGAAGCAGCTGGGCCCGTGAGCCACAATTACTGAGCCTGCGCGTCTGGAGCCTGTGCTCTGCAACAAGAGGCCGCGATAGTGAGAGGCCCGCGCACTGTGATGAAGAGTGGCCCCCACTTGCCGCAACTGGAGAAAGCCCTCACACAGAAACGAAGACCTAACACAGCCATAAATAAATAAATAAATAAAATTAAAAAAAAAAAAAAAGTGTTCCTAAAGACCATTAATTGGATTCTTAAAAAAAAAAAAAACAAAAAAAAACACACCAGTATCAATCTTTCTCCACTAGTGTTATTCTTTAACTGGTGCTTTTTACAAAGGCGAAAGGCAAAATCATCGTTGAATCCTTCTCTTAGGAAATGGCAATGCTCCCCAGAAGAAGAAATACAACTTATTCTTGAGTCCAAGTTTTGAGCATGAAGGCATATAGCTTGCAACGCTTTGACCTGATAATGAGTAGTTCTCAGAATGGCATATGCACAGATGCAGTGATTTTTAAGTAAGTACTAAATGCTCTTATACCAAATTGTGGTGAGTAGACCCCCATAGACATAGAATATTAAAATATGATCCAGGGACTTCCCTGGCGGTCCAGTGGTTAAGACTTCGCTTTCCAATGCAGGGAGTGCGGGTTCGATCCCTGGTCAGGGGACTAAGGTCCCACATGCCTTGCGGCCAAAAAAGCCAAAACATAAAGCCAAATGACTATAAATATTCTGGAGCAGCTAGGCAGTGGGCCAGTGGTGAAAACAGATGAGCCCAGGCCTCAGTATGACAGAACAGGGGCTTCCCTGGTGGCGCAGTGGTTAAGAATCTGCCTGCCAATGCAGGGGACACGGGTTCAATCCCTGGTCCGGGAGGATCCCACATGCCGCGGAGCAACTAAGCCCGTGTGCCACAACTACTGAGCCTGCACTCTAGAGCCTGCGAGCCACAACTACTGAAGCCTGTGTGCCTAGAGCCTGTGCTCTGCAACAAGAGAAGCCATCGCAATGAGAAGCCTGCACACAGCAACGAAGACCCAATGCAGCCATAAATAAATAAATAAATAAATTTATTAAAAAAAAATATATATATGACAGAACACCCTGTAACCCTAAGAGAATAAGGGTCGATCTCATACTAGCCATCATAGAAGACAGGAACTGGGAGAAATATAGGTACAGAGGGAGAAAAGAGTTAAGAAAAGAGCATTAAAAGCATTTTACCTGGGGCAGGGGGAGGAATAAATTGGGAGATTGGGATTGACATATACACACTACTATATAAAAAGTAGATAACTAAAAAGGACCTACTGTATAGCACAGGGAACTCTTCTTAATACTCTATAATAACCTATATGGGAAAGAATCTAAAAAAGAGTGGATATATGTATATATGTATACCATATATATATATATATAACTAATTCACTTTGCTGTACAGCAGAAACTAACACAATGTTGTAAATCAACTATACTTCAATAAAAATTTTAAAAAATTTTACCTGTTACAGTAGCTACTGATTATACAGCAAGATCTTGACTTTATATATGCTTTATTTTATTCATAAAGTACTTTTCCCCATGTAATCTCATTAAAGGCCACAACAGTCCTGAGATTAAAAAGATCAGGTAACGTTACCTGTTCTACAGATGAGGAAACTGAGGCTCAGGGAGGCTAAGGACAAAGAGGGAGTGTCAGAAGTGACACTGAAACCCAATATTTTTTATATTTAATCCAGTCTCTTTTCAAAATGTGGTACTGTCATTCCCCCTCAGTTAATTTTCCTCCACTTAAAAAATAATGCTTCTAAGTGAGTATAGTTGAAGTGGAATTTAGAAAAATTTGAAACTCTTCTATAATTGAATAATATCTGTCTGGGTTAAACTTAGCTGTATAGTTTATTTTTAACTCCATAAATATTCAAAGAGAAACACCTAAGAGGAATATTCAAAGCACTGAGCGGTGTGGTTCTTATTACATTAACAGAGATCAGGTGGGTAAATTCCCATTTAATGCTTTGAAAACCTGTCCCTGACTTTTTACCATTTAGGTAGCTATAAAGCACACTCCTGCTTATTTTGGTTTTGTAGTGAAAAATACGCTTAACTTGTATTACTCTCACATCACTTAGAAAGATGTTGCTGCTTTCCAGTAATGCTAATTCTCTCATTTAGGTCAAATTATTCCATCACACTTCTTTTAGTTTCTTTAATTTTACCATTTTCGGAATCTCTGAGCCTCAAAAATCTTAAACTCCCATGCATCTAAGATCAGCGATGTCTCTAAGACCTGGGTCAACACTAATGATGTAGGTGGCAAGCTTCAATGCCTTCAGGAACCAGTTTGTGTGAAAGAAAAATGGGGAGGGGACAGGGCACAGTGCAGTGCAAGCTCTTATGAATGGGTCATTTGCTGTTCAACCCACGTGGGTTGGTGTCATACAGGAATATGGATTTACTGTTACTGGATCTTCAGAGTTTTTGAGAGAAGCCAGAAATCTGTATTTTTTTTATAAGGTTACAATTAAAAATAATTTTTTAAACTGTATGGACCAACACTTTCTAGAGCAATCGGCATTTGTGGACCTTGAGTTTACAATTGCTGACTCAGTTTTCTATTCCAACGTGCAGAATGGTGGACCCAAAGTCAGATTTCAGTAGGAAAGACTGTCTTCTTCCATGGTTACAATCCAATTCCTAGGCAAATTTAGGAAAAAATAGGATGATATAAACATAATTAGAATGTTAGAGAGCTACAGAATGAATATGGAGAAAGAAATTGCTTGCTCATGTCAGCATAAGTGAATGTTGATGAGAAGCCAAGAATAACGAACTTTAAAAAGGAAGAGATGTAACCTTCTATTTTATGACAATCTGATATAAGGAGTCAAAAAATAATTGGAAACAGAAATTTTTATTTGAATCAAACTACTTAGTATCATCTTATTGACTAATGGCTTTGTGAAATGGTTCTAGACATGGATTTGATTGGGCAGATGGGGTTAGTTCAATTCGTGTCAATAAACATCTTATGGTCCCTCGTGTGGGCCAAATTCTGCCAAGTGCTGAGAATACAGATGAATGAGATATGTTCCCTGCCCTCACAGAGCTCATCATCTAATAGGCACATGATGCGATAGATTTATTTGAAGGCTTCTAGGGAAGTATAAGAAAAGATTGGGAGGCACAGAGGAAGTAGATTGTGAAAGTCAATGATGACTTACTTCAGGTGATCATGGAATTAAATATTGAAGAAGGAATGGAAGTCATTCAGGTAAACTGAGAATGACAAACAAAACAGCCTTTGCAAAGGGATGTAAGATAGAAGTAACATGGTGTCTTTATCACTGTACAAGCAGAAAGCCACTTACAACATTTAAGAAAAAGAGGAACTTTGCCATCTATTTTAGATAGATAATCCTGATGGACTTTGTAAAGGATAGAATTAAGAGAGACAAATATGGGGTAGAAACACCATTAAAGTGACCACAGCTGTGGTCCAATTGAGGGGCAAGGACCTAGACTAGAGAAAAGAAGATATAAGGGCTTTTAAGAGAAAAGGGAGAGATCTGAAAAATATTGGGGAGACGTATTATTGGAACTGAATGATTTATATGATGGTAGAGTTGAGGGGAAGCAATGCCAATGACTCACAAAGTTCTACCTTTGTTTCATAGTGTAGCTAGCGGTCGTGTCCACTACCATACAAAACGATCAAGAATAAAGAGGAACAGGTGTCACAGAAGGTGATACATTCAGTTTGGATGCTCTAGGTTAGAGGTGCCTATGAGATATTCAGGTGGAGATTTTCAGTTCTAAATCTTGGGGATAAGATGTGAGCTGGAAACATCCTTTTGAGAATTCTTAGAAACAAAGTTGGTGGTTAAAGCATGAGAGCAGTAGAGAACATTTAGTGTTAGTGTGTAATGAGAAGAACATCGAAGCCTAGGGCAACACCATAACTTAACACAGATGAAGAATCATCCGAGAAGTGGAAGAACTAATAGAATATGTGACAAGGTTTCAAGAAGGGAAGAAAGAGTATCGTACAGCTAGTACATGCCAGGAACTGTACTAAACCTACACACACTGTCCATAATCCCAAAAGTTAGTTATCATTATATTGTACTCATCTTCCAGTCAAGGAAACTGAACTACCCAAAAAGGTAAAATATCTTGTTCAAGGTCACTCTGGAATTAAGACACCTGTAATTCAAACCTAGTCCTGCCACATTTCAAAGACTGAACAATTTCTACTTCATCATGATGTCAGTGATCCTCAAGGTCATACAATGAAGTGGTCAAGGGTGAAAAGTGTCCCAGATTTGCAATATAAAGGCCACTGGTAATCACAGCTAGAATCTCTAAGTATCTGGAATGACTGGCAAGTCAGGAAATGGAGTTAGCAAATACATACAACTCCTATAAAAGAGCTTGGTTATGATGATAGGAAAAAGAAAATGGAGGGGGACATGAGTTAGATAGTGAGGGTGACCATAGTTATTCAGTTGTCTATTAAGAATTTTACAAGGTGTTCACTATTATAATGGCTAATGTATCATTTAATACAGAGAGAGATGGTGAAAGGACCTTTCCAGAACGATGACTCTACTGATCATCTCTAGCTAGCTTCAATCCCAGCTACTTAGGAATAGGAGCTAAAGAGAATGATAATATTATCCAATCTTCTAATTAATGCCACATGAAACAAACAAACAAAAATACAGAGCTCCTATGACACTCTGATGCTGAAGCCCTATCACACATGTTTGGGGAGAGGAAGTGAGCAGGTCTTTCTTGGCACTGTAGCTCAGATCAGAGGAAGTATACCTTAATAAGTATGAGAATTATAGTCAAAATCATCTTGGAAATGAACTGAATTATATAAGTCAAGACGTATGCAGACTGGTCTTGGTTATTAAACATCATGCTGGCAATTTCACAGCATCCAGCTAGTTCCTGGGTATTTGGGAAGCCAGCCAGTTCCTACACACAAGTCCCCCTGTAGACGAAAAGATGTAGAGCGTTCCTCTTCTGGGCTCCCCTCACCCCTCCGCACCAGGATGCCTGCCAATCTGGTTCACCTCAGGACTTACCAAGACAATTAAGCAACAAAAGCAACAACAAACAACCAAAAAAAAAAAAAAAGGGAGAGAGGAAAAACAACAAAGTTTCTCCTACCTCCCCTGCCCTTTTTTATGGGGGAAGATACATCTCTGCCAAGAAACTCTAATGATCTTTTTACTCTTTTTATCCTAATAGGATTTAACATTCAGTAAATCAGTACAGGGCTTACTTGTTTATCTTCCTCTTTACTTATTTGAACATATAAATATTTTAAAATATAGCAAATTATATTTAATTACATTATTAAATCTCTGCTTTAGAGCAAACATGTTAGGCTATGTGTTCTCTCTTCTATTAATTATTAACAACAACAATAAAAAAACAGTTCCATGTTATGCAGGTTAACTGAGACCTGAAACATATCAGAAATCCCCCTTAATGAGATGTATTAAACACACTGCATATAACCACAAGCACTTGGCAAGATTTTCAAAAAGTGAATTGGAAAAGCAGATTCTGTATTACTTAAACAGCTCTTGTCAAAGGGGTCAATCCAGAAATTTCATGTTTTGTTACTGGGCTTGGCTCCCGCCCCCATCTTTATTGAAGTATAACTGACAATTTATTTTTATATCTAAGGTGTATGACTTGATGTCTCCATATACTTATGCATTGTGAAATATCACCACAATCAAGCTAATTAAGATCACCATCACCTCACATAGTTACCATTTTCTTTTCTTTTTTATTTTGTGATGAAAACAAGTAAGGGCTCCCTCTTAGCAAATTTCAAATACACAATATAGTCAGTATTGTTAACTATAGTCACATTGTTGTACATTAGCTCTTCAGAAATAATTCATCTCCTGGGCTTCCTTGGTGGCGCAGTGGTTGAGAATCTGCCTGCCAATGCAGGGGACATGGGTTCGAGCCCTAGTCTGGGAAGATCCCACATGCCATGGAGCAACTGGGCCTGTGAGCCATGATTACTGAGCCTGCGCGTCTGGAGCCTGTGCTCTGCAACAAGAGAGGCCGCGACAGTGAGAGGCCTGCACACCGCGATGAAGAGTGGCCCCCGCTTGCCACAACTAGAGAAAGCCTGTGCACAGCAACGAAGACCCAACACAGCCAAAAATAAATAAATTAATTAATTTAAAAAAAAAAAAGAAAAATTATTCATCTTGAATAACTGAAACTGAGTATATAAATGAACTATGAATTTTAGGATTGTTTTTTCTATTTCTGTAAAGAACACCATTGGGATTTTGATAGGGGTTTCATTGAATCTGTAGATCACACTGAGTAGTATGTACATTTTAAAAATATTAATGTTTCCAGTTCATGAACACGGGATGGCTTCCACTTATCTGTCTTCTTTAATTTCCCTCACCAATATTTTATAATTTTCAGCATACAAGTCTTTTACTTCTTTGGTTTAATTTACTCTTAAGTAGTTTATATTCTTTTTGCTGCTATTGTGAATGGATTGCTTCTTAATTTCCTTTTTGGATACCTTGTTGTTTGAGTATAGGAATGTGAATGATTTTTGCCTGTTGATTTTGTATCCTTCAACTTTACTGAATTAATTAGTTCTAACAGTTTTTGGTGAAGTCTTTAGGGTTTTGTACATATGATATCATGTTATCTACAAACAGATGCAATGTAAAGTTGGGTTGTTTATTTGAGATCTTTCTTTTTTAATATGTAGGTATTTATTGCTATAAATTTCCCTCTTAGTACTGCTTTTGCTGCATCCCACAATTTTGGGTATGTAGTGTTTTTGTTTTGTCTTGAGATACTTTTAAAATTTCCTTTAGATATCCTCATTCATCCAAAGGTTATTTAAGAGTGTGTTGTTTGGTTTCCATGTATTTGTGAGTCTTCCCATTTTCTTACTGTTATCAACTTCTAGTTTCATTCCATTGTGGTCAGAAAAGATACTTTGAATAATTTTGATCTCGTTAAATTTGTTAAGAGTTGTTTTGTAACCTAACATGTGATCTATCCTGAAGAATGTTCTTCATGTGCTTGAGAAGAATGGGTAAACTTCTGCTTAGGTGGAAAGTTCTACATATATCTGTTAGGTCCATTTGTGCTACAGTGTTGTTCAAATCAACAGTTGGGCTTGGCTTTTAAAGGTAGAAAAATCAAAATTATGAAAAAGTTCTCAAGCAAATGATACTAACACCTAGAAAAAATTGATACCAAAAATATCTGATGGTCCATGTGTGAGTGACAGATTAACATTAAAATTCTTTTGAAACTGACTTTGGTACAAGGTTCTATTCAATTGGTCTCTTTCCTTTGTGGTGTCCACCAGACTTTTGTATTGTAATGCCAATAGTTCAATTTGAAACTTTGAAGGTCTCTAGGTCAATATTCAATCCTCTGCATTTCCCAATCTATCCCTCTGTTTAGTTAGCATTATTTTACATATATCTTTTCCCTAGTAGATGCTTAATTTTTTTGTAGTATTATTGAATGTATAATTTGAATGCTGTTATATTTACCAAATGATTTTTTTTTGCATTTAGTGATGTATTCATAGCAGTTTTTCTCCTTTAAAATTTTGATGTAGTGTCATATGTGTTAATAGATTTCCTCATGTTAAACAATTCTTCAATTACTGGAATAAACTTGACTTTGTAATGGTGTCTATTAGTTTTGATTTGCTAATGAAATTCCTTTAAAGATTTGAAAATCTTGCATTTACAAATGAAATTGGTCAATTTTGCCCTTTTTAAAATTTAGGTTTTGATATTAATGTTAAGCCAAATCATAAAATGAATAGAAGAAATTAACTTTTTGTATAATGTGAAACAATTTAAAAGTTATAGGAATTATTATTTCTTTAAAGACAGAGCCACCTAGTCTGGTGCCTTTTCTCTTCATTTTTTTTTCCTGCACAGTATCTCTTACCTCTCCTTCTTAGGATCTTTCCATTCATTTCAACTGTCTTTACCCCATCTAGCATAGGTATAATAGCTTCTCTAAAATCTTTGACTATTCCAATATCTCAACTTAGAGTTGGCATTTACTGGTTGTTTTTTTCCTTGAGAAATGGTCACATTTTCCTTATTCTTTTTATGTCAGGTAATTTTGAATTTTATCTTGGACATTTTGACTATTATGTTGTGAAACTCTGGGTCCTGGGAGAATGTTGGTTTTTTTCTTGTTGTTTTAGGAGACAATGAATCTGGTTAGTCTCAGACTGCAAGTTCTATCTCAGATTTTTGGGTAGTGGTCCCAATGTCAGTTTAGGTTTCAAAGCTTTCGCTATGCTGCTTTGGTACATGTGTGAGCCACTCAGGGGCTAGTCTGGGAATTGGACAGTGGTATATCTAGTAGTGCGATCTTCAAAGCCTTTGTTTTGTTCTTTTTGATCTGTTCCAAGCATGTTGAGCTCAGATGTGAGCCCAGAATGCTTGCATTTATACACAGAATTAGGGAGTCCCCTTTTCCAACTTTTTCCTTTCTGGGATCCCACCACACTACACCTCTCAGGGGCCTCTTCTATCTGTCCTCTGACTAAAAAGATAGTTTCTCTCAGAACTGCAGCTGCAGCTCCGTGACTGGAGCCTGCCTGCGGTCAAAACAGAAAGATTAAAATAGGGAAAAAAAATAACAGGGACTTTACCCCACACTTTTCAGACTACAGGGGTCTGTTTTCCCAGTTCCTATGGACAGAAAGACTGGGTTTCTCTGAGTTTTAGTGATCTTCTGTTCCCACAGTTCCACAACTAGGGCTGCTGTCAGGAGAGGGAGGGATGAAAAAAGGGAAAAAATCCTGAAGATTTTACCTCCACACTCTTTGGCTGCCATTGGTTCCTTTTCCTGGTTTTATTGTCAGGAAGGTGAGATGGTTCCATTCTTGCTTCCCAAAACTCCGCAGCTACAGAATCATGACGGGGGATGATCTTCAAGTTAAAGCCATGAGAGAAAAGAGGGGAAAAAAATGGGACTCACACTCCTGTGTAATTCGCTTCTTAACTTTTGACCTTCCTTTCCAACCTTCTTGCTTTTATTTACTTTTCAGAGTTCTAAATGGTGACTTGTTCTATTTTGTGCAGAGTTTCCCTGGTAATCAGTGGCAGAGACAGGCTACAGTGGGCTTACTCCATCTTGGTTGCCCTTGGAAGTACTAATGCTTTTTAAAATACAAACTTTTATTTATCTTTTTAACCTGCTTTATGGTTTTTGGTCTTCTCAGGGTCTTAGTTTCTTCTTCAGTCAATATTTTTAGTTCATATTTTGCAGGAAAATCGTTCATTTCTTCTAATTTTTCAAATGTATTAGTTTAGATTTACCAAAAAAACAAATGTTTTCTTAAGCCTATTTCTTCCATATATGTGGTTCTATCTCTTCATAGTTAATGTGGCATATCTTTGTTTTAACTAACTCCCTTTTCAAAACATCAGGCATAGCAAAAGTTTCTCTATTTTAGTAGTCTTTTCAAAAAGCAGACTTCAATTTCATTATTTTTATTTCTTTAACTTCAGTCTGTATGAATTACTACCATCCCAGTATTTTCTGTTTATTTTGTTACTTTTTCATTACTGCAACTAAATAATTTACTTTCCTACTTTTTTCAGAATAAAATCATTTAAAGCTATAAATTTAAAGCTATAAATTCATGTTTGTAGACTATATTTAATTCACATGATATATTTATTTGCTTATTATTTTTATTTACTAGATTTACCAAATTCTGAAGGAAATTTATTAAAGTCTCCCATTATAATTGCATTTCAATAAACATCTTGTATTTTTAGAATTTTTTCCTTATATTTCTGAATTCTATGTCATATGAGCTCCTTTGCTTTATTAGCTCTCTGATGTATGGCAAAATTTGTAAAAATTTACCTCATAATTTCCATCTATTTTTGTTCTATGTTGTGAGATTCTTCTCCCACTTGATCTTCCTAACCACTGATTTGGTACCTAGAAGTGGCCATTTTCTTTTTCAGTTTACCTTTTTTTAAAAAATAATAATAGTAATAATAGCTTTTAGTTTCAGAAGTCTTTTCTATCCTCCAAATGCAACTCTAATATTTTTTTCTTTATTATTAAAGCTCTACTTCATTGGAATCTGAACATTTCAATTTTTCTGGCTTTCCCTCAGATTGCTGAGACCCACTTAAATAAATTACAGTTTTCCTTTGTCTGCCTATGGGTTTTGTTTTTCCTCAGCATCCATACAAGCCAGGCTACTATGGTCTCTCAAGTAGAGACAAATGAGTGAACAATGGATGTCAATGATATTTATGTTCTTGAAGGCTGTCCAATCATTGCCCTGCATTAAGCATTGGGAGTTAGTCTCTTCTCCCAGGTCGGCCTGTTACAACTAATGGTCTTTCCTCCAACCTCAGGAGCTGTGCATTATTCTGCCCACGAGTGTAGGTTCCCTCCAAGTTATGCAGAGTTGATAGGATTGAGCCATCTGAGAGCCATATGCAGGAAATGGTTCCCTCAGGGAACCACAATTTGTGACCTACTTCCCCAGATCTCAGTGAGAGGCAAGATTTTCCTTGCCATTGGTACCCTTGCTCTCGCTCAGATTCAAAATGAAGTTTGGGGTTTATCAATAATAATAAGCTGAAAATGGCAGGGGTGAGTAATCTCTGGTTGAAATAAAAAATTTCATTCAAAATAGCAACAAAAATGACAACATAACAAAGAACAAATTTAACATGAAACGTGTGGGGTTTTATAAGGAAAGCAATATATTATCATTAAATGTTACACACCAAACAGATGAGTAAACATAACATGCTCAAAGATGGGAAGGCTTATTATTTTAAATTTTAAAAAATTTTAAATCCTAACATATGTAATAATGTAATTCAAAGCAAGGTGTCTTGAATGGGAGTGATGATCTAGGTAAAATTACTTCAGAAGTCACATGAAATTTTAAAACGTTCAAGAATATCCCTCAAAATTTTGAATTGAAGACTAAGGCAAGACTTGATTTTCCAGATAATAAAAGTTACTATCAGATTATTTTAATTAAAACGGTGAGCTTTTGGCATAGGAATAAACACAGAAATTAGTGAAACAGGAAAGGAAGACTAAAAATAAATCCAAGTATAAATGGATATCAATTTATGACAAAGGTGACATTTCAAATCAGTGGAGAAAGTAGAGTTTACTTAATAAACAGTGCAAGTATAATTGGCTGGGAAAAAAGTACAATTTTGCTTGTACACTACACAAAAATTAATTCCAGATGGATTAATAATTCAAGTATAACTTATTTTAAAAATATTAAAAGAGAAAACTAGGATACCAAGTGTACAAGTTTTGACTCAGTACTATTTTCCTAGGCAAAACAGGAAACTCAAAAGGTGTAAAGGAAAAGATTAACATAATTGACTACATAAAGGTTTTAAATTATTGTATAGCAAAAGACAGCATAACTAAAGTCAAAGATAATAGACTGGGAAAATGTTGGACAGAAATTGGGTTAATAATCCTCAATAATCAAACTGCCACATATTGATTAGAAAAAGACAAGTAATCCAATAGAAAATTGTTCAAAGAATATGAGTGGGAAATTGGCAGAGAAGGGAATCCAAATGGTCAATAACTTACAAAAAGAAATGCATCATTACTGGCAAATCAAAGAAATTTAAAAAAAAAAAAGGGTGTATAAGATGTAACAGACAGTGCTGGTAGAGTTGTGAAGAAATGGAAATTCACATATGATGATGGTGGAAGAAAAAAAATGCCACAACATCTTGGAAGCATAAATTGGTAGTATTTATTAAAACAAACTCTGAAGTTTGCAGATGCTATGACCAACAATTCCACTTTTGAGAATGCATCCTATTGAAGAAGAAGAAGAAAAAAAAGACTACTACGTGAGAACTTCTACTGCATCATTTTGGTAAAGGTAAAATGGAATCTACTTGATCATCAGAGGAATATGGATAGATCATGACTCTAAAAAATTGCATGCTGCTTCTAAAAGGAATAAGATAGAGCTATATCTATAAACCTGAAGGGATATGCATTTTCAAGTAAAAAAGCCAGTTAGACTTGCTTTTTTTTATACTATACCATTTTTTGAAAATAAAAACAGAACCTAATAAATAATATATATATTTAGAAAAGGATGGAGAAAGTTAAGAAAGCATACAACCCAAGCTGTTAGCAACTGGTCACTTCAAGAGGATGGGAATGGAAGGGAATTGAGGAAAGGTTATTCACCCTTTCTTTAAACATATTTGGATTGTTTCACTTCTTAAACTGCATACTTGGTTTTTTTAACTTTAAAAACAAACATTAAAGAAATTTTAAAAATAATTGTTCTTGTTGGGGTACAAATTATAAGTTAATTTGGCTATAGCACAGTGACTGGGAAAGAAAGAAAGCACTGTGAAGTTAGGTTGAAAATGGTGATGGGGTTCAGATTATGAAGGACTAACATACTTAGCTCTATTCAGGAATCTTCTGTGTTAAAGAAAGTGACCTAATAAGAAATGTACATTTAAAAAGCAATAACATTTTGGAAAAAGAGTAGGAGATTTTGGAGGTGTCCAGATCATAGAGCTAATAAAAAGTACCAGTATGGAGAGGAAGGAAAAATATGGGAATAGTGTTTTTCAAACCACTGTCAGAATCTATTAATGGGTGTTGAAGTGACATAACTGGCTTGCTATTAACATTTTTTTTTTTTTTATTTATTTATTTATTTTTGGCTGTGTTGGGTCTTCGGTTCGTGCGAGGGCTTTCTCCAGTTGCGGCAAGCGGGGGCCACTCTTCATCGCGGTGCGGGGACCGCTCTTCATCGCGGTGCGCGGGCCTTTTCTCTATCGCGGCCCCTCCCGTCGCGGGGCACAGGCTCCAGACGCGCAGGCTCAGCAATTGTGGCTCACGGGCCCAGCTGCTCCGTGGCATGTGGGATCTTCCCAGACCAGGGCTCGAACCCGTGTCCCCTGCATTAGCAGGCAGATTCTCAACCACTGCGCCACCAGGGAAGCCCTGCTATTAACATTTTTGAAAAATGAAGTAGAAAATAAAATATCAGAGGGCATCATCCCTAATAATGGTCAACATCACTCTATGAATTTTTTTCAGGCATATAGATGTTCACACATACAAATGTGTTTGTACTGGATTGTGATGGGAAATATTTCCAACTGTGGTTTGCAGTTTAAAAAGTTTAAAAGTCACTGCTTTCAGAGGTAAAAATGACAAAACACATCAACTGATAGATTGTGAAGTAAAGGAAGAGAGAATCAAATGATGTTTAAGGTTCAGAAGTTTAGAAAATGAAAGAAAAATATACTCTATCTTATTTCACTTGGCCATAGCCACCTCCAGGAATCCATATCTTTAATTAACATCTACTCCCAGATGCCAGAACAAAATTAGGATCCAGGCCAATTCTTAAAAATAAGAGTAGTATAGAGGTGCCAACCTGGTATCATATCAGGCATTCCAAGAAGGTAAATGGCTATAAATAGGCTCCCTGTTCCAGGACTTATTATTCTTTCATTATTGCATTCCCTTTTCTGAATCATTGTCCATTCCAATCCAGCTCTGTCTCTGTCTCTGTCTCTCTCTGTCTCTGTCTCTCTCTTTTTAAACAAGAGATTCCATTAAGAACAATGGTTCCTTAAGTCATCCCCACTCTCATCCTCACTTTCCTCCTCACTTTCTCCTCTCCTCTCCAACCTTTGTCTGGGTAGCCATCTCTTTAACACACAGAATGTGGACCAGTCAGAATTAAAGACTGGACCCCTTTCTCCTTTGAGCCACCCACTGTTCCCAGGAAAGGTGCCTACAAAGTTGTTGTCAACACTTAATTCCCTACTAGTTCACATGGTGATCTCTGTCTCCTAGCACATAAAGCCCTTGAATGTAGGGTAAGTCTTTTTTGGTTTGTTTTGTTTTTATCTTTATTTCCTCAGCACCTAGCACTATGTCTGGTATCCAGTCTGGAATAGGTGAATAAATGAATACATGATAAGCCACTCACTAAATTCTAACTCCATAACTTTCAAGCTTTCTCTTCATAAATGTCTATCTTTCCTGTACCTTAAACTTCTATCATCTGGATCTTTCCCCTCCTTATTCAATAAGCATGTATGAACTTCCCATATTAAACTATTTCCTTCCTTCATGTCACTGCACAACATTCTGGAAAACTAGTAAAGTTTTTCTGCCTTCACTTTCTTAACTCACATTCACTCCTCAACTCTTAAAATATGGCTTCCCCTGATCAAAACTTTAGCTCCAACTGTAATTTACAAGAAATACAGTTGACAGAGGAACATATTAAAATAGAGCATAGGGGAGGTGGCCAAGATGGTGGAGTAAGAAGACGCTGAACTCATCTCCTCCCACAGACAAACCAAAATTACAATTACTTACAGAGCAGCTATCTACGAAAACAATCCAAAGACTAGCAGAAAAGATTTTCCACAATTAAAGACATAAAAAGAGAATCACAATGAGATCAGTAGGAGGGGCAGACATTGAATAGAGTCAGGACCTACAACCCAAGGCTGGCAATCCACAAAGAGGAAGAATATCAATTACAAAGGAGCAAGGATGAAGGGGTCTGAGCTCCATATTGGACTCCCCAGGCCAGGGATCCTGCACTGGGAAGATGAGCCCCTAGAATACCTGGTTTTGAAAACTAGCAGGGCTTATGTTTGGGAAAGCCAGAGGGCTATAGGAAACAGAAACTCCACTCTTAAAGGGCATGTGCAAAATCTCCACTCTTAAAGTGCAAGTGCAAAAGAAGAAGAAAAGAACAAAAAAGAATGACAATGACAACCAGAAAACAATCAACAAAATGGCAATAAGTACATACCTATCAATGATTACTTTAAATGTAAACGGAATAAATGTTCTAATCAAAGATATAGAGTGGTTGAATGAATTAAAAAAAAAAAGGACCCATATATATGCTGCCTACAAGAGACTCACTTCAGATCTAAGGAAACAGACAGAAAGTGAGAGGATAGAAAGAGATATTCCATGCAATGAAAATGAAAATAAAGCTGGGGTAGCAATACTTATATCAAACAAAATAGGCTTTAGAACAAAGACCATAACAAGAGACAAAGAAGAACATTATGTAACAACCAAAGAATCAATCCAAAAAGAATATATAATGATTGCAAATATATATGCACCCAACATAGAAGCATGTAAATACATAAAGCAAATATTAAAACATAAAAGGAGGAGCTGATAGTAACACAGTAATAGTACGGTACTTTAACACACCACTTACATCAATGAACAGATTATGCAGACAGAAAATCAATAAGGAAACACTGGCCTTAAATAACACATTAGACCAGATGAACTTAATAGATATATATATAGAATATTGCACACAAAAACAGCAGAATATACATCCTTTTCAAGCATTCATGTAACACTCTCCAGGATAGATCACATGCTAGGCCATAAAGCAAGTCTCAATAAACTTAAGAAGACTGAAATTATATCAAGCATCTGTCCCAACCACAACAGCATGAGACTAGAAATTAACTACAGTAAGTCCTCTACATACGAACCTTCAAGTTGCAAACTTTCAAAGATGAGAACGTGCATTCACATGTCCAATCATGTAAGTTAGTTCACGTGTCTGGCATACATTGTCATGTGTGTGCATCCTCTACAAGTGGTTGTGCTTTTGTGTATGTACAGTACTGTATAGAGTACAGTAGTACAGTATCTTTATTTCAAGCCCAGGATGTCTGGAAACAAGTGTAAAAGCAGCGGTGATGTAGCTGGTACTGCTAAGAAGCGCCAAGCAATAACAATGGAAACAAAGTGAAAATAATTGAGAGAGTGGAGCAACAAGAGGAAGAAGAAGTAATAAGAACCCAAAAGATTCATGATGCAGGAAATGGCAAGGGGATTTTCTTTATCTGAGGAGGCACTGTTAGTTTTTGAGGCACAGGATCCGAACAAAGAACAGTACATGAAGGTTGCAGCAGCCATTCAGAATGCAATCCCGTGCTACTGTGTTATCTATGATGAGAAAAAAAGAGCCTACCCAGACATCACTGGATCGTTTTTTAAAGAGGGTAGATAGAATTGAATGCAGCAAGGAACCAGAACCTGTGCCATCAGCGTCACATGTGAGTGAAATTGCATCTTGTCCTCTGTCTCCTATTGCTGATGATCCTTCAGCTCTACCATCTCCCACCTCTTCTCCCTCCTTCAGTCAGTAACTCTTCTTGCCTGTTCACTCGATGCCAGCCCCTGTATGCCAGCTATTGTACTGTACTACTGTACTTTGCAAGGTACTGTACTGTAAGATTAAAAATGTCTTCTTTATTTTTTGTGTTGTTTTATGTATTATTTGTGTGAAAAGTATTATAAACTGATTACAGTACAGTACTATATAGACGATTGTGTTAATTGGGTACCTAGGTTAACTTTGTTGGACTTACGAACAAATTGGACTTAACAAACACGCTCTCAGAATGGAACTCGTTCATATATAGGGGATATACTGCACAAGAGAAAAACCACAAAAAAAACACAAATGCTTAGAGACAAAACAATATGCTACTAAACAATCTGTGGGTCACTGAAGAAATCAAAGAAGAAATTAAAAAATACTTGGAGACAAATGAAAATGAAAACACCAGGTTCCAAAATCTATGGTACATAGCAAAAACACTGCGAATAGCAAAGTTTTTAACACTACAAGCCTACCCCAGAAAACAAGACAAATTTCAAGTAAATAATTGAACCTTACACCTAAAAGAACTAGGAAAAGACAAACAAAACCCAAAGTTAGTAGAAGGAAAATAATAATAAAGATCAGAGTGGAAATAAGTGAAATAGAGACAAAAAAATAAAAATAAAATAAATAAAAAAGGTCAGTGAAACTAAGCGCTATTTCTTTGAAAAGACAAAATTGATAAACCTTTAGCCAGATTCATCAAGAAAAAGAGAGGGCGCAAATATAATCAGAACTGAAAGTGGAGAAGTTCCAACTGACATCACAGAACTGCAAAGGATCACATGAGATTACCATGAACAATTATACATCAATAAAATGGAAAACCTAGAAGAAATGAACAAATTCCTAAAAATGTACACTCTACCAAGACAGAAACAGAAAGAGATAGAAAATATGAACAGACCAATTACTAGCAATGAAATTCAATTAGAGACACACAACTTCCAACAAACAAAAGTCTAGGACCAGACGGCTTCATAAGTGAATTTTAACAAACATTTAAATAAGAGTTAACACCTATCCTTCTCAAACTGTTGCAAAAAATTGAAGGAGAAATGCTTCCAAACTCATTCTACGAGGGCAGCATCACTCTGATACCAAGACCTGATAAAGATATCACAGGAAAAAAATTAAAGTCCAATGTCACTGATGGATGTAGATGTAGATTCTTCAATAAGGTATTAGCAAACTGAATGCAACAATCCTACCATGAACAAGTAGGATTTATCCCAGGGATGTAACAATGGTTCAATACTGGCAAATCAATCCATGTGATATACCACATTAACAAACTGAAGAATAAAAATCATTTGATCCACTCAATAGATGGGGGAAAATCTTTTGACAAAATTCGATATCCATTTATGATAAAAACTCTCACCAAAGTAGGTATAGAGGTAACATACCTCAACATAATAAAGACCATATATGACGAGCCCACAGCCAACATCATACTGAACAGTGAAAACCTGAAAGAATTTTCCCTAAGGTCAGGAACAAGACAAGAATGTCCATTCTCGCCACTTTTATTCAACTAAGTATTGAAAGTCCTAGCCATAGTAATCAGACATGAAAAAATAAATAAATAGAAGGGATCCAAATCAGAAAGGAAGAAGTAAAACTGTCACTATTTGCAGATGACATGATACTATATATAGAAAATCCTAAAGACATTATCAAAAAAACTATTAGAACTAATAAATGAGTTCACTGAAGTTGTAGGATGCAAAATTAATATACAGAAATCTGTCACATTTCTATACACTAATAACAAACTATTAGAAAGAGAAATTAAGAAAGCAATTCCATTTACAATTGCTTCAAAAAGAATAAAATACCTAGGAATAAATCGAATAAAATAGGTAAAAAACTTGTACTCTGAAAACTATAAGACACTGATGAAGGAAACAGAAGTCTGGACAGCAGATGAAAAGATATAATCTGCTCATAGATTGGAACAATTAATATTGTTAAAATTAACATGCTGCCCAAGGCAATCTACAGATTCATTGCAACCCCTACCAAAATGTCAAAGGCATGTTTCACATAACTAAGGCAAATAATTCTAAAATTTGTATGAAAACACGAAAGACCCCAAATAGACAAAACAATCTTGAGAAAGAACAAAACTGGAGGTATCACACTCCCTGGTTCAAACTATACTAGAAAGCTACAATAATCAAAACAGTATGGTACTGGCACTAAAACAGATACATAGGTCAATGGAACAGCATAGAGAGCCCAGAAATAAAACCACACCTATATGATCAATTAATCTACGACAAAGGAGCCAAGAATATGCAATGGGAAAAAGCCTCTTCAATAAATAGTGTAGGGAAAACTGGATAGCTACATGCAAAAGAATCACACTGGACTACTTTCTCACACCATATACAAAAATAAACTCAAAATGGATTAAAGACTTAAATATTAGACTGAAATAATAAAAGTCCTAAAAGAAAACACAGGCAGAGGAGTCAAGATGGTGGTGTGGGAAGACGTGGAGTTAGCTTCTCCTCACAACTAGGGCGCCTGCCGGCTGCTGGTGGGGGACTCTAACCCCCAAGGAGACGGGAGGAACCCCAGAGTGAACCAGTAAGACATAGGGGGACCAAGGGGGGAGGAGAAGTGGAGGCCAGACAAGATCAGCGCCCCTGAGACAAGGGAGATCAGGAGAGGCAGGTGGGAGGGACTCTCCAGGAAGAGCAGGAGAGGAGCAGAGGGTGATCGCTTGGCCCACGGGGGCCATGGAGCCTGCTGAGTTCCCAAGCCAGTTCCCCCCCACACACTTCCAAAGCCCCATCCAGGCCACATGGGTCCTAGGGGCATTGGAGGGAGGCCGGGGAGATCAGGAGAGGCAGGTAGGAGGGGCCCTCGGGAGGAGTGGGAGAGGAGCAGAGGGCGATTGCTGCACCCACACGGGGAGCCTGCTGTGCTCCAAGGCCAATCCCCTGCCATCCAAACCCCCTCCAGGCTACGTGGGTCCTTGGGGGCATAGGAGGGAGGCTGGGGAGATCAGGAGAGGCAGGCGGGAGGGGCCCTGCAGGACCAGAGGGCGATTGCCCCACCCACTTGGACACAGGGAGCCTGCTGAGATCCCAGGCCGGTCCCCTGCTCTCCAAGGCCCCCACTCCCCACCCCCTCATTGGTCCCGCAGGCATCGGAGGGAGGCCAGGGAGATCAGATGAGGCAGGCAGGAGGGGCCTTCCCAGACCCCAGATGGGAGGAGCAGGAGAGGAGAGGAGGGCATTTGCCCCGCCCACTCGAGCCCAGGAAGCCTGCTAGGATCCCAGGTGATGTCCCCTGCCCTCTGAGACCAGGGGTGGGGGGCACGCCTGGGCCCCTTCTCTTCCTTGAGCCTAAGCCCCACCCCCCACAGCACCCAGGGCCTTTTCCAGCCCTGTGGGTTCTGAGCATTGGCCCCGCCCACCACCCAAATCTCACCCTTGCTTAGGCCCCACTCTCCACAGCCAAGGCCTTTCCCCCCCTCCTTTTTTTTTTTTTTTTCTTTTCCCTCTTCCTGTTTTTTACTATTGTGGTATTGATGTACTTTTCGGTTGTTGATTCATCTATAATTTTATTTTTACATTCCTTCTAACATATCTGTTAGCTTCCTAGTCTAATTTTATTTCTCCCTTTCTTTTTTTTTTTTTTTTTCCACCCCATGTGGCTTGCAGGATCTTGATTTGCAAGCTCAGGGTCAGGTGGAAGCTCCTGCAATGGGAGCTCTGAGTCCAAACCACTGGACTAACAGAGAACTTCAGACCCCAGGGAATATTCATCAGAGTGAGGTCTCACAGAGTTCCTCATCTCAGCACCAAGACCCAGCTCTACCCAAAAACCTACAAACTCCATTGTTGGAAGCCTCAGGCCAAACAACCAGTAAAACAGGAACACAATCCCACTCATAAAAAAAAAAAAAAAAAAAAGAGAGACAGCAAAAAAATATGTCACAGATGAAGGAGCAAGGTAAAAACCTACAGGACCAAATAAATGAAGAGGAAATAGGCAATCTACCTGAAAAATAATTCAGAGTAATGACAGTAAAGATGATCCAGAATCTCGGAAATAGAATGGAAGCACAGATTGAGAAAATAAAAGAAACGTTTAACAAAGATATAGAAGAACTAAAAAACAAACAAACAGATGAATAACACAATAACTGAAATGAAAATTACACTGGAAGGAATCAAAAACAGAATAATGGAGACAGAAGAATGAATAAGTGAGCTGGAAGACAAAATGGTGGAAATAACTGCTGAGGAGCAGAATAAAGAAAAAAGAATGAAAAGAATTGAAGACAATTCAGAGACCTCTGGGACAACACTAAACACACCAACATTCAAATCATAGGTGTCCCAGAAGAAGAAGAGAGAAAGAAAGGGTCTGAGAAAATATTTGAAGAGATTATCGTGGAAAACTTCCCTAACATGGGAAAGGAAATAGTCACCCAAGTCCAGGAAGCACAGAGAGTCCCATACAGGATAAACCCTAGGAAAAACACACCAAGACACATATTAATCAAACTAACAAAAATTAAATTCAAAGAAAAAAATATTAAAAGCAGCAAGGGAAAAACAAAAAAATAACATACAAAGGAATCCCCAGAAGGTTATCAGCTGATTTTTCAGTGGAAACTCCGCAGGCCAGAAGGGAGTGGCAGGATATACTTAAAATGATGAAAGAGAAAAACCTACAACCAAGATTACTCTACTCAGCAAGGATCTCGTTCAGATTCAATGGAGAAGTCAAAAGCTTTTCAGACAAAAAAAAGCTAAGAGAATTCAGCACCACCAAACCAGCTTTACAACAAATGGTAAAGAAATTTCTCTAAAAGGGAAACACAAGAGAAGAAAAAGGCCCACGAAAACAAACCCAAAACAATTAAGAAAAAGGTAATAGGAACATACATATCAACAATAACCTTGAATGTAAATGGATTAAATGCCCCAACCAAAGGACACAGACTGGCTGAAGGAATACAAAAACAAGACCCATATATATGCTGTCTACAAGAGACCTATTTCAGACCTAGGGACACATACAGACTGAAAGTGAAGGGATGGCAAAAGATATTCCATGCAAATGGAAAGCAAAAGAAAGCTGGAGTAGCAATACTCGTATCAGATAAAATAGACTTTAAAATAAAGACTGTTACAAGAGGTAAGGAGGGATACAACATAATGATCAAAGGATCAATCCAAGAAGAAGATATAACAGTTATAAATGTTTATACACCCAACATAGGAGCACCTCAATACATACAGCAAATGTTAACAACCATGAAAGGAGAAATCAACAGTAACACAATAATAGTAGGCGACTTTAACACCCCACTTACACCAATGTACAGATCATCCAAACAGAAAATAAATAAGGAAACACAAGCTTTAAATGACACACTAGACCAGATAGATCTAACTGATATTTATAGAACATTCCACCCAAAAGTAGCAGAATACACTTTCTTCTCAAGTGCACATGGAACATTCTCCAGGATAGATCATATCTTGGGTCACAAATCAAGCCTCGGAAAATTTAAGAAAACTGAAATCAAATCAAGCATCTTTTTTGACCACAATGCTATGAGATTGGAAATCAATTAGAGGAAAAAAACTGTAAAAAACACAAATACATGGAAGCTAAACAGTGCACTACTAAATAACCAAGAGATCACTGAATAAATCAAAGAAGAAATAAAAAAATACATAGAAACAAATGACAATGAAAACACGATGACCCAAAACCTATGGGATGCAGCAAAAGCAGTTCTAAGAGGGAAGTTTATAGCAATTCAATCTCACCTCAAGAAACAAGAAAAATCTCAAATAAACAATCTAATCCTACACTTAAAACAACTAGAGAAAGAAGAACAAAGAAAACCCAAAATCAGTAGAAGGAAAGAAATCAAAAAGATCAGAGCAGAAATAAATGAAATAGAAATGAAGAAAACAATAGCAAAGATCAATAAAACTAAAAGCTGCTTCTTTGAGAAGATAAACAAAATTGATAAACCCTTAGCCAGATGCATCAAGAAAAAAAGGGAGAGGATGCAAATCAATAAAATTAGAAATAAAAAAGGAGAAATCACAACTGACACTGCAAAAATTCAAAGGATTATAAGAGACTACTAAAAACAGCTATATGCCAATAAAATGGACAAGCACGAAGAAATGGACAAATTCTTGGAAAGGTACAATTTTCCAAGACTGAACCAGGAAGAATTAGAAAATATAAACAGACTTATCACAAGTAATGAAATTGAAACAGTAATTAAAAATCTTCCAACAAACAAATGTCCAGGACCAGATGGATTCACAGGCAAATTCTATCAAACATTTAGGGATGAGCTAACACCTATTCTTCTCAAACTCTTCCAAAAACTTGCAGAGGGAGAAACACTCCCAAATTTATTCTATGAAGCCACCATCACCCTGATACCAAAACCAGAAAAAGATATCACAAAAAGAGAAAATTATAGACCAGTACCACTGATGAACATAGATGCAAATATCCTGAACAAAATACTAGCAAACAGACTCCAGCAGCACATTAAAAGGATCATACACCATGATCAAGTGGGATTTATCCCAGGGATGCAAGGATTCTTCAATATATGCAAATCAATCAATGTGATACACCACATTAACAAATTAAGGAATAAAAACCATATGATCATCGCAATAGATGCAGTGAAAGCTTTTGACAATATTCAACAAATATTTATGATAAAAACTCTCCAGAAAATGGGCATAGAGGGAACCTACCTCAACATAATACAGGTCATATATGACAAACCCACAGCAAGCATCATACTCAATGGTGAAAAACTGAAACCATTTCCACTAGGATCAGGAACAAGACAAGGATGTCCACTCTCGCCATTCTTATTCAACATAGTTTTGGAAGTCCTAGCCACAGCAATCAGAGAAGAAAAAGAAATAACAGGAATACAAATTGGAAAAGAAGAATTAAAACTGTCACTATTTGCTGATGACATGATACTATACATAGAAAATCCTAAAGATGCTACCAGAAGACTACTAGAATTAATCAATGAATTTGGTAACGTTGCAGGATACAAAATTAATGCACAGAAATCTCTGGCATTCCTATACACCAACAACAAAATATCAGAAAGAGAAATTAAGGAAACACTCCCATTTACCACTGCAACAAAAAGAATAAAATACCTAGGAATAAACCTGCCTAAGGAGGCGAAAGACTTGTACTCAGAAAACTATAAAACACTGATGAGAGAAATCAGAGATGACATAAAGAGATGGAGAAATATACCATGTTCTTGGATTGGAAGAATCAATATTGTGAAAATGACTATACTACCCAAAGCATTCTTCAGATTAAGTGCAATCCCTATCAAACTACCAATGGCATTCTTCACAGAATTAGAACAAAAAATCTTACAATTCGTATGGAAGCACAAAAGACCCTGAATAGCCAAAGCAATCTTGAGAAAGAAAAACAGAGTTGGAGGAATCAGGCTCCCCGACTTCAAACTATAGCACAAAGCTACAGTAATCAAGACAGTATGGTACTGGCACAAAAACAGAAATAAAGATTAACGGTACAGGATAGAATGCCCAGAGATAAACCCACGCTCATATGGTCACCTTATCTTTGATAAAGGAGGCAAGAATATACAATGGAGAAAAGACAGCCTCTTCAATAAGTGATGCTGGGAAAACTGGACAGCTACATATAAAAGAATGAAATTAGGACACTCCCTAACACCATACACAAAAATAAACTCCAAATGGATTAAAGACTTAAATGTAAGACCAGACACTATAAAACTTTTAGAGGAAAACATAGGAAAAACACTCTTTGACATAAACCACAGCAAGATCTATCTTGACCCGTCTCCTAGAGTAACAGAAATAAAAACAAAAATAAACAAATGGGACTTAAACTTAAAAGCTTTTGCACAGCAAAGGAAACCATAAACAAGACAAAAAGACAAGCCTCAGAATGGGAGAAAATATTTGCAAATGAAACAACAGACAATGGATTAATCTCCAAAATATACAAACAGCTCATGGAGCTCAATATCAAAAAAACAAACAATCCAGTTAAAAAATGGGCAGAAGACCTAAATAGACATTTCACCAAGTAAGACATACAGATGGCCAAGAGGCACATGAAAAGATACTCAACATCACTAATTATTTGAGAAATGCAAATCAAAACTACAATGAGGTATCACCTCATGCTGGTCAGAATGGCCATTATCAAAAATCTAGAAACAATAAATGCTAGAAAGGGTGTGGTGAAAAGGGAACCCTCCTACACTGTTGGTGGGGATGTAAATTGATACAACCACTATGGAGAACAGTATGGAGGTTCCTTAAAAAACTAAAAATAGAACTACCATATGACCCAGCAATCCCACTAACGGGCACAAACCCTGAGAAAACCATAATTCTAAAAGAGTCATGTACCACAATGTTCACTGCAGCACTATTTACAATAGCCAGGACATGGAACCAACCTAAATGTCCATCGACAGATGAATGGATAAAGAAGATGTGGCACATATATACAATGGAATATTACTCAGCCATAAAAAGAAACGAAATTGAGTTATTTGTAGTGAGGTGGATGGACCTAGAGTCTGTCATACAGAGTGAAGTAAGTCAGAAAGAGAAAAACAAATACTGTATGCTAATGCATATATATGGAATCTAAAAAAAAAAAAAAAATGGTGCTGATGAACCTAGTTGCAGGGCAGGAATAAAGAGGTAGACGTAGAGAATGGACTTGATGATGTGGGGTGGGAGGGCAAAGCTGGGGCGAAGTGAGAGTAGCATCAACATATATACACTACTGAATGTAAAATAGTTGGCTGGTGGGAAGCAGCAGCATAGCACAGGGAGATCAGCTCAGTGCTTTGTGAAGACCTAGAGGGGTGGGATAGGGAGGATAGGAGGGAGGCTCTAGAGGAGGGGATATGGGGACATGTGTATGCATATGGCTGATTCACTGTGTTGTGCAACAGAAACTAACCTGGTACTGTGAAGCAATTATACTCCAATAAAGATCTATTTTTAAAAAAAAAGGAAAAGAAACTAATAGATAATGAAAAAGAAAAAGAAAACATAGGCAGTATCCTCTTTGACATCGGTCTTAGCAATATTTTGGAGGATCTGTCTTCTCAGGCAAGGGCAACAAAAGCAAAATAAACAAATGGGACTACATCAAAAGAAAAAGCTTTTGCACACTGAAGGAAACTATCAACAAAACAAAAAGGCAGCATACTGAATGGGAGAAGACATTTGCAAATGGTATATCCTGTAAGGAGTTAATATCCAAAATATACAAAGTACTCATAAACTCAACATCAAAAAACAAACAAGACAATTAAAAAAATGTGCAGAGGACCTGAATAGACATTTTTTTCCAAAGAAGACATACAGATGGCCAACAGACCCATGAAAAGAGGCTGAACATCACTAATCAACTGTGAAATACAAATCAAAATCAAAATGAGATACCAACTCACACCTGTCAGAATGGCTATTATCAAAAAGACAACAAACAACAAGTATTAGCGATTATGTGGAGAAAAGGGAACCCTCATGCACTGTTGGTGGCAATGTAAATTGGTACAGCCACTATGGAAAACAGTTTGAAGATTTCTCAAAAAATTAAAAATAGAACTACCATATGATCAAACAATTCCACTTCTGGGTATTATCCCAAAGAAAACAAAGACACCAATTTGAAAAGATAAATAAACGCACCTCTATGTACATTGCAGTATTATTTACAACAGCCAAAATATGGAAGCAACCTAAGTGTCCATCAACAGATGGATAGATAAAAAAATGATGTGGTATTTATACATACATAGGAATATTATTCAGCCATAAAAAATTAAATCTTGACATTTGCAACAACATGGTTGGATCTACAGATTACTATGCTAAGTGAAATAACTCAGACAGAGAAAGATAAATACTCTGTGATCTCTCTTATATGTGAAATCTAAAAAAAAAAAAAAAAGAAACAAACAAAACAAAATAAAAACAGACTCATAGGTAAAGAGAACAAATGGGTAGTTGCCAGAGGGAGGGGTTGGGGGAGGGCAAAATAGATGAAGGGGATTCAGAGCTACAAACTTTCAGTTATAAAATAAATAAATCATGGGGATTTATTTATATAGCATAAGGAATGTAGCCAATAATATTATAATAACTATGTGTGGTTACTAGACTCATTGTGGTCATAATTTCATAAGGTATGCAAATGTCAAATCATTATGCTGTAAACCTGAAACTAACATAATATTGTACAACTATATTTCAGTTTAAAAATATCAATTAGGGCTTCCCTGGTGGCGCAGTGGTTGAGAGTCTGCCTGCTAATGCAGGGGACACGGGTTCGAGCCCTGGTCTGGGAGGATCCCACGTGCCGTGGAGCGGCTGGGCCTGTGAGCCACAACTGCTGAGCCTGCGCGTCTGGAGCCTGTGCTCCGCAACAGGAGAGGCCACAATAGTGAGAGGCCCGCGCACCGCGATGAAGAGTGGCCCCCGCTCGCCGCAACTGGAGAGGGCCCTTGCACAGAGACGAGGACCCAACACAGCGAAAAATAAATAAATTAATTAATTAAATAAAAAAAGAATAACAGTTACCAATGTTACCTCAAAAAAAAATCAATTAAAAAATTGTAAATCAATTATATTCCAATAAAGATGTTAAAAAAATAAATAATTAATTAAAATAAAATAAAATACAGCATAGGGATGGAACCAGCAACATCCAAACTATGACAAACTCTACAGAACAAATGACGAATTTCTTTTAACAAGACATAAATGGAGGGAGGGGAAGTAAACATAGATTTTAATAATAGCAAAAAAACCTCAATTCATGGATGTTTTTTGATTCAAACAAACTTTTAGAAAGCCATTTATGACAGTCATGCAAATTGTGGAAAATGGCAATTACATGTTAGCATTAATTGGATTTTTGATGATATAAATAAATTACTATTCATTGATTTTAGGTGTATTGACAGTATGATAATTACACATTTTTAACTGATCTTATCATTTAATGGTACATGTTGAAATATTTAGGGATGAAATAATATGATGGCTGAAATTTGTTTCAAAATAGTACAGGGGGTGGTGGATGGAGGTATATATATGAAAAAAGGCCATGAGTTGATCATATTAAATCTGAGTAATGGATACATGGGGGCTTATCATGTTATACGTGAAATATTCCATAATAAAACGTTAAAAAGAAGCATGGCTTCCATCCCCAACATCCTGTTTAAAACTGCTTTGGGTATGGTCACTAATGACCAAATTGGCCAACTTCATGGGGATCTTTTCAAGTCATTACAGTGGTCCCTGTTTTCCTGACTCTGTTACCTACCCCCATCTTGATTTCAAGGTCACCTCTCTCTGCATTCTCCTCTATTTCTGCTGTCCTGATCACGAAGTCTGCTAGGAATATCTTTTGGGGACCGTGCTAGGGAAGGGGACTCCAGGACTGAATTAGAGGGTCTGAGATAGACTCGTGTGAAGCAGCAGAATCAGGTTGAGAAAACAGAATCGTCATCCAAAGCCAGCGTCATAGGTAAAAGTGCCAAGGTTCAATTCTACAAAATGAGTGAAGGAGCAAAATGGAAAAAACTTGTAAAGGTAGTTGTTTGGAGGTTCAGAAGTAGAGCAGAATCAAAAAGGAGGAAAAAGTCAAAACGATTATCTTTACAATGTCAATACAAGTGTGTTCTGGAACGCCCTTCTAAGGAGTCTCAGGCACCTGTGTGGTGGAGGTGATGACCGCTGCAGGTGCCACCCTGGGCCAGCAGCCCACCTCTCCAACAGGAACTGCTCAAACTCCTGCATGATCAACTCCCAGTACCCCTGGATATTCAGCAAGTATTTGAGTGCCTTCCACACGCTCAGTACATTATCCTAGTTCTGCTTCTCATTTTACTTATACCAATTGTTCTTAACCTTTTTGGGGGGCATGAACTCCTTTGGGAATCCAGTGAAAGGCACGAACCATTTCCCCAGGATAAAATGCCCATAAACACCTATGCGCAAAATTGGCATGCCATTTATTTTATTGCACTGGAAATTTACTTCAAATATGCACACTATAAAACAATCTTCATGTCACAAATCAAAAGCTAGCCATTTTTGATGATGAGAAAGGAAAAACGTGTATGGTATATCCAAAAGAAAAAGTAACCTAATTGTGTTCAAAAGTACATTCCAATGTTGCTAAACTTGACAGCAATGCTGCCATTGTTGTATGGCTCATGATTCGGTACATTTGTGCCTTCTTTAGATAGTCAATCAATTTTGAATCTCCATTTAGTTAATAACTACCGCTAAAATTCTTACTCCTAAAGGTATGCAGCAAGAAAGGAATTATTTTGCTTTGTCACTCTGTAGGCTGAAGGTAAGTGTTACAAGTTGGATTTCCTAGAAAGCAGAATCTAAGATGATTAGCACTTGGTCAATTTGTGAGGGTGTGCTGTTGGGATCAACACTGTGGAAGGGTAGGGAGAAAAGCAGGATGGGCAGAGAAAGAGACTGATTGCAAGGCAGCCCCCAGGAAGGCCTTGGCCACACCAGGGGAAGGCCCTTCAGAGGTAACCTGAGTTGGGGCTAGAAGCAGGGCCATTATACTCCCATAGTAAACAGTCCTTGGATGCACGCTGCCCCGGGAAAGGTATGCCGTCGGCAAGGCTGTGCTTTTCGGTCAAGGCAGCTCTGAAAGAGAGCTGACGGCTGACGAGCATCTTCTCGCAGCCCTGCTGGTGGCAATCCCAGCGGCTAGGGAATGCGTCTTCACTCCTAAAGGGGGGTCTGGGTAGCACACGACAGTGTCCACTACAGGAGGCTTCTATCAAGAAACACCAGAATTGGGCTTCCCTGGTGGCGCAGTGGTTGAGAATCTGCCTGCCAATGCAGGGGACACGGGTTCGAGCCCTGGTCTGGGAAGATCCCACGTGCCGCGGAGCAACTAGGCCCGTGAGCCACAATTACTGAGCCTGCGCGTCTGGAGCCTGTGCTCCGCAACAAGAGAGGCCGCGATAGTCAGAGGCCCGCGCACCGCGATGAAGAGTGGCCCCTGCTTGCCGCAACTAGAGAAAGCCCTCGCACAGAAACGAACACCCAACACAGCCATAAAATAAAAATAAATAATTTAATAATTAACAAAACAAAACAAAACACCAGAATTCTCTGAGACTCCTTGAACTGAATTCTTATCCCATCATTTCTGTGTCCAATTTATACTCCATCTTTGACAAGGTTTGCAGTCATTCTAATTTTGGCTGCAGAGAAATGGCTAGAGCGTTATCACTCTTGTCTCTGCCCACAGACACTTTTCCAACTAAAATTTCACATGAAAACCCACCTGAAATTCCCTCTCCTAGTTTTCTTAGACTGTTTTCTAGGAGTTCCTTCAGATTCTTGAAAGAAAATATTTACCTCAATCATATATGTCAAATTTTTATAGAAAGTTATGTCAAGCTGGGTTGGAACTCTGGTCAAATATTCTAAGAGTGGCTTCCCTATTAACTCAGAGGAAATGAAATGTCCATTGGATGGTTAAGGGCTTCGAAGCCTTGACCTCTGGAATACCTGTGAACATCAGGTATTCCGGTGTTCTGAAGAAGCAGAGAACACTCTTATATTGTTTTCCCATTTCGGAACTAAACTTCTGGAAAAGATAGCGATTTAATCTATAGCTCTAATTGAATTCATGACTCTCATATAAGGTGATTATTTGGAAAACCCTTCAATAAAACAACAAAATCTGACAAGTTCTGTAGCACTGCAGACATTCCATTGATTCATAGAAGATCAATATTTTTTTCTGACCAAAAACTTATAAAATAGGAGCTCTTTTTTGATGGCATCAGTATACACATAACAGAAGAAAACCAGCGAAACTGGGTGCTCTGAGAGGCAGCAGATGTTTTATCCAGTTGCAATCTGAAGGGAATCAGAGAAACACCAGTGATTCACTAGTAGGTGACATTCTTTGATGAAGAACCTCTTCAGTTTTCTTCCTCTGCTTCTTTCACCACTTCCAGAGCACTTAAAGTTCTCACTAATTTTGACTCCTTTTATTTGGAAACAAGGCAATCAACCTTATAACAACGATAAAGCTACTAATTATTGAGGACCTTCCACATGCCACATATAGCTCTAAGTGTTTTACTTGTATTATCTTAATTAATTCTCACAATAACCCAATGACACAAGTACTACTATAACTCCCATTTTACAGATTCCCATTTGTAGATGAGAAAATCAATACCAAATGATGTTAATGGTCAGCCTACACTCCCATAACTAGAGAGTGGGAAGCCTGGATTCAAACACACACGGCTGCCTGACTTCAGAGTCTACCCTCTTAACTACACTACATGGTGTTTCAAGCATCTCTGGGGGACAAATCATAGTTAGGGAGTCATCCCAACATTTTTTAATTGAGCCTTCCTCTCACCAAAGAATTCTGCTTTGCCTGGTGCACACACACACACACACACTCTCTGCTTCTTTAGTTTCACTGGCTTCATGCTTCCATCAATAGGACAAAGAAGCACTGGGGATCCTTGCTGTATGTTCAGCAACAAAAGTAGAACCAAAGACAGCTGACCTCTGTTCCACTTTTGGCAACATTTTCCTATTAAAGCCAGAGTCATTACAAACAAGACAAATTTCTATGATCATAATAGCACGATCTATTATTAACCCCTATATATTGGAGAATATACTTGATATCAAAATATGGGGATAATGACAAACACACATTGCTTGAGTATACCTATTTCATATCTATGTGGAGTGTATATTAGTTATTCTTTGTATGTCTCCTCCTCACTCCAGACCCATTCTCTGCTCTTCTCCACCCTCTCTCGCCTCAGCAGGCTGATCTCTACAGACTATATCACCCAAGCTCCCATCCGATGGGCTTCAATTGGACTTGGCCAATGGGAAGCACCAGGAGGATGGTGAGAGGGCTAGAAGAGAGAGGGGGGGAGGGGTATTTCTTCCCTTCTCCCTCCTGCTTAGCGCCATGGTTCTCCCAGGGGCTGCATCCCTCCAGGACCACAGTGCTTCCTCAACCTCCCCTCCTCCATGGTACCAGCGCTCTTTGGCAGCACCAGTCTCTTGGTGCCTCACTATGCCTTACTGGTTTCCTTAACCTTGCCTACATCTGTGTAAACAGCTCCTTTATTAAATGCACTTCATTTGCATTACCTGAGTGGAATTCTGTCTTCCGCTAGGACTCTGATGCAGAGTAAAAGAGTACAATGCTCCTCTAATAAAAATATTTGAGATGTAAAGGAAAAACAGCAATTTTTAAAAGAAAAGGAAGAAAATGAAAGCAAACCATCATTTAGGAAGCCTAATTCATAACTCCCTTAAAGCGCACATTGGCAAAGTTAAAACCACTGCTCTCTACAGCCTTCCAGAGCAGTCCTCATCCATTCTGAAGATTTCAGCTCAGCTAGGTGCTCTGTGATGACCTAGATGGGTGGGATGGGGTGCAGGAGGGAGGTCCAAGTGGGAGGGGATATGTGTATACATATAGCTGATTCACTTCACTGTACAGCAGAAACTAACACAACACTGTAAAGCAATTATACTCCAATTTAAAAAAACACAAAAAACTTTGCACTCAAAGCGTGGTCCTTGGACCGGCAGCCTCAGCACCATCTAAGATCTTGTTAGAAATGCAGGATCTCAGGCCTTCTCCAGACCTCCTGAATCAGTGTCTGTATTTGAAAATATTCCCAGTTATTCATACTCACATACAAATTCAAAAAAAACATCAGACAGGCATAATTTTATATCTTTAGTTCAGCGGTTCTTAACCGGGGACAATTTTTCCCCTCAGGGCAATTTGTCCATGTCTGGACACATTTCTGGTTGTCACAACTGGGAAGTACTATTGGCTTCTAGAGGGAAGACACCAGGGATGCCGCTAATCATTCTACAAGGTACCAGACAGTCCTCTACGACAAAGACTTATCCATCTCAAAGGTTAATAATGCCCAGACTGAGAAACCCTGCTTCACTCTATCTCCTATGTCCCTTGGCCCCTAGTTTTGACTGCCTAAAAGATATATCTATCTTGATATCTGGAGATAACTCAAATCACATTCTCTTCCAATCACCATCATCATTCCCAGAGCTCAATAAGCCTTTAAGCCAAACACAGCTGCTCTCCTAAGCTAGAAAACTGAAAGTAATCCTGAATGCCTCCCTTTACCTCATCCAATTACTCATAAGATCTTGTCACTTCTGCCTCTTCTGATACTACCTTCATGCATACCTGCATCATTCTTGCCTCATCCACAATGGTAGCCTTTAGCCTGATTCTCTGCCTCTTGGCTCTCCCCAGGTGAGTCCACTCCTCACAATGATACCTGAGCCACTTCCCTAAGGACTTTCTATTTCCCATCGAAAAAGCTATTTTGATCCCCAATACTTAGTGTTGAAGTTGCAGAATGTCACCACTGAATATGATTACCTTAGTTAACCCAGCGCTTTTAAAATTGGGGAATTTCATATAAAATTTCACTTTTTCAGATTCTCTTTTAAAAAATTAGAAGTTGAATCAACCCTGAGCTCAGAGTCTCATATAAATTGTTTCTGCTACTCTCTCTTGATGGGTCATGAGCTCTTCAGTTTCTCCGCCTCACCCCTATTCCCATCATACCTGAACCTATTTTTTTTGCCTTGACCCCATTAAGCACCTGCCGGATAACACCTAAAAGCCTTAAATTTGACTTCTAATGCTGGTCACATACATGGGTCCTAACTTATCTCTCCATCTCATCCTCCCCCACCCCCAGCTATCTAAAAGGACTACTACATCATTATGGGTACTCAAACATATACATTATTTCAGAAAATTGAACAAATTCTTTTCTTTCATTTATTTGGCCAATATTCATTGAATACCCTATTATATCCCAGGCATTGTTCTAGGCATAGGAGATATAGAAGAAAGAAATACAAAGACAAAAGGCCTCCTCCCATGAAATTCATCTTCTGGTAAGAGAGGCAGAAATAAACAAATATGTCAGATGGTGATGGGTGCTATGAAGAAAAACAAAGCAAGGATGAGGATAAAGAACCATAAGGTGGGGAGAGACATGCCATTTTACACATGGTGGTCAGGGAAGACCTCTTTGATAAGATAACATGGGCAGAGAGCTAAAGCAAGTAGGGAAGTAGGCTATGGAGATGGCTGGGAAAGAGCAATGGGAAGGCCTTGAGGTCTGAATATGCTCCAGGTAACTGAGCATCTCCAAGGTTATTGCTGTTGGAGCAAAATAAGCAAAGGGGAAAGAGGTGAGAAATGAGTCCAGACAACTAGTTAGGGAATTGGATTATGTGGAGCTTTGTAGGCATGCTGGGAAGCTTTTATTTTACCCAGAGTGAAATAAAGAACCATTGGGCAAAACTTTAATTTGAAAATATACACACACCCCTATGTTCATAGCAGTACTATTTACAATAGCCAAGACATGGAAACAACCTAAATGTCCATCGACAGATGAATGGATAAAGAAGATGTGGTACATATATACAATGGAGTATTACTCAGCCATAAAAAAGAATGAAATAATGCCATTTGCAGCAACATGGATGGACTTAGAGATCATCATACTAAGTGAAGTAAGTCAGACAGACAAAGACAAATACCATATGATATCACATATATGTGGAATCTAAAATATGACACGAATGAACTTATCTACAAAACAGAAACAGACTCACAGACATAGAGAACAGACTTGTGGTTGCCAAGGGGGAGGGGAGTGGAGGAGGGATGGATTGGGAGTTTGGGATTAGCAAAGGTAAACTATTATATATAGAATGAATAAACAACAAGGTCCTACTGTATATCACAGGGAACTATATTCAATATCCTGGGATAAACCATAATGGAAAATAATACGAAAAAGAATATATATATGTATAATTGAATCACTTTGCTGTACAACAGAAATGAACACAACATGGTAAATCAACTATACTTCAATAAAATAAATTTTAAAAAAGAACCATTGGAGGGTTTTGAGCAGAGTCATGACATAATGTCTCCTTTTAAAAGAATCACCATGGCTTCTGTGCGGAAAACAAACTTTAGAGTGGCAAGGGCAGAAGCAGGGAGGCCAATTAGGGAGCTATTGCAATAGTCCATCACATTATTAAATATATATGTGTGTGTATATATATATGTACATTATATGTAATCAATATGATATATATTATAATTTTTAAATAATATGCTTCCTACCATCTTAAGACAGTGCAAATCAAACCAGAAGAATAGTTAATTACATATTGATGGGAACTGATAGGAGAACCCATGCCATGAATTGACATTTATCATCATAACATTCACTAAAAACTCACTCCATTGTAAAAAAACATTTTGTCTTTGAGACACTCAATTTTCTTTTCATAAAGATTGTCAAAATGACTTGTCTCAGATTTGCTTCAGTTGGGTGGAGAGCAGGTGGAGGGTGACAGTTGTAACCAGATTGGCTCTGAGTTAAAAACTGTTGGGCTTCCCTGGTGGCGCAGTGGTTGAGAATCTGCCTGCCAGTGCAGGGGACACGGGTTCAAGCCCTGGTTTGGGAAGATCCCACATGCCGCGGAGCAACTGGGCCCGTGAGCCACAACTACTGAGCCTGCGCGTCTGGAGCCTGTGCTCCGCAACAAGCGAGGCCACGATAGTGAGAGGCCCGCGCACCGCGATGAAGAGCGGTCCCCGCTTGCCGCAACTAGAGAAAGCCCTCGCACAGAAACGAAGACCCAACACAGCCAAAAATAAATAAATAAATAAATTTTTAAAAAACTGTTGAAGTTGGAAGATGGTTACCTGGGTGGTTCACCATACTATGCTATTTTTGTATATCCTGAAACTTTAAAAAATTTTTAAATCAGCATTTAAAATACTACTAATATTAACATATTTAATATAGGATTGGCACAAAACTTCATGATTTAAATGCATACTTTACTAGCTCCATAATTATTCCTATATATAAAATTTCAGCTATATTTGATATGTTTGGTAGGTGCATAATAATAGAAAAGTTCTCTAAGATGGGCTACAAACTATATTAGGAGCACTTACAAAAACTGGAAGTCTAGAACACTAGAATATCTGGCAGCAATTCTCTTATCTATTTTTCACACATAGTAATTTTAAACCTTATTATAGCAGTTTTTAAGAGGGCTAGATACTTATTCACATTAAGGTCTGCTAGGTATAGTATCCTAAATGTACTTAATAAACTGCACCTTCCTTGAAAAGAAAAGGTGATGGATTGAAAAATGTTTAGCTCAACCATGCATAATTGATAGGTTCCCTAGTGCAAATAAGTGTCTAATAAATAATTAAATTTAATCTCATTATAAGAGTTTTCATAATGAGATAATTTAATTAAATGAAAGCCAAAGGGTTTCTAAGGGTTGAAAGATGTTAATGTTGCTATATTTGGCTAATGGTCTGGGGATGCTATAGTGAAGAAAGTAATTCACATGGGTGCATGCATTATTTAATGAATCCCTCTGAGATGGAAGAAAGGACAGATCAATGATAACTTGTCATTTTATCATTGCTTACAAAGCACATTTAAACAACCTAAGATATGTTAAAGGTAGAAAACATGCAAAAATGAACAATTCTTTTAAAGGACAAAGTAGCTACATTCATAATATTATACTGGAAGTTTTGATTAAGATACACATTTTCCATGCACCATTATTTCTCCTTTTGATCTATTACTAAAATGAAAAATAAATAAAATCTCATAAGCTGCTGTACAATCAGGTCAGATCTGGCTCTAAGTGAAAGTAATAATGGATACAGCATGTATATCTGATACTAAAAAATTGATAGCTGAGTCATGAGGGACCCATTAACAAGCTTTTTGCGTGAGCAGAGTTTTGTGCTTCAAGTCTCCCGAAGCACTTAGCCAGAGTAGAGTAGTAAAATTGTAGTCTAAGTAGTTATCTCAGTTACAGGTGATCAGTTATGAGTTAATATGAATGGTGAAAGGCATCATTCTTCTATCAGATATTATTTTTAAAAGCATCATTTTGTGAGAGGTAAAGGTGCAAACACCACAAAATTTGAGCCAGGTGATCCAGGCAGGTTTTTTTTTTTTCCCCCCTTCCAATAACATGGCGAATAACATTGTAGAGACCAAGCACACTCTTGATTTTAAGTCAAACATAATTTCATGTGGTGACCATGTCCAAATTTGCACTTAAAACAGCACAGAATAAATTAGGAATTTGGGAGTAACATATACACATTACTATATATAAAACAGATAACAAGGACCTACTGTATAGCACAGGGAACTATACTCAATATTTCATAGTAACCTATATGGGAAAAGATATATATATATATCACTTTGCTGTACACCTGAAACTAACACAACATTGTAAATCAACTATACGTCAATAAAAAATTATATATAAAAAAAATCTTTCAGCCAGAACAAAAAACACAAAAACCCAGCACAGAACTAACCCATTGGCCTTAGAGCACAGCGTCTATATCTGGGGCAAATGGCTCATCCCCTGAAACCTGAGTCATGGGGCTCTCCAAGTCTTGGAAAAGAGGCACCTTGTTTACAGGGAAACTCCTTGTTTTCATCAGGGATAAGGAGATGGATGAGCAGTGGTCGCTACTTCAATCCCCAAGAGTGATCAATCAATCCCCTTAATGTTGGTGCTGTTGCCATGAATCCCATTGAAACTTTGATGCATCTTTCGCCTGGGTAGGAGTTTAGTACAGAATTATAGCTGAAAGGACTTGTGACATCTCCTAGTTCCAGTACTTCAAGGCCAAGAAAGGTGACTTGCTCAAGGTCATCCAACTGTTTATTAGCAGAACAAAACGGAACCTCTAGATTTTTGGAGTGCCAGGTTAGGAGTTATTTTTTTTTTACTATGCCAATTGGCCAAAAGGATTTTTTAATGATGGTGACATAATAGTCAGCGTATCTCAAACTTTATATCCATCACTACAAGCTCAAGTGTGTGTGCGGTGGGGAGGGGCAATTTGTGGATGGGGAAGGCCTAAACGGTTGAGGAAATAAACGATGCAGCTCTGTGAACAATTGTTTGATGGTGGCAGCGGTCAACTGTGGGTTACACAAATACAGTGAATTGGCTTTAACCAGCTCTTCACTTGGCCTCCTCCAAACTTCCTCCCTGCTTGCTAACCTTCAATTAAGACATATGGGATGTCAAAAAGGTAGCTGAAACACTGAACTAATGTGCTCTTAACAGCTGCTGCCACTGCACCTGCAAAACGAACAAAGGCTTGTGTTGTCCACATGAATATGGGCGTGCAAAGGGTGAAGGGGGACAGGGCTGACCCTAAGATTTCAAAAGCAGGGGCATCAATATTCTAGGTATGTTGCATAGTGTTGAGAGAAGTGATTACCCATAACTATCAATTTTTAAAGGAGATTTTTCTATAATGGTCAGATACCTCCTTTCAGATATTTTTTGATATGAATGTCTGGTTTCACTTAATGTAAAGATGAGAATTCTGTATTTGTCAGTTTCTTATGATGTAAATATCCTTTGCTTTGAATGACTCTGAAAAAAAAACTGGTTACTTTGCTTTTGATAAGGAAACCTCCCAGTTTTATTTTGTTCTGTTTTACAAAGAAGTCAGTGATAATCTGGTGAGTCTTTCTAGGGAAGGACAGAAGGTATTTAGTACAACTTTTCTAATCCATTCTTCCTCTGGGGACACTAAGGGTTTTATTTTCTAGGGCCGCTGTCTCTCCAAAAACTCTTCTGTTGATTACTGGTCTTTGGTAATGGAAATGGGAATATTTGCTTCTGTTGCTTCTCAAGCATAGAAAGTACAATGCCTTAGGCAGACACACTCTTAATCTGTTCATAGAGTTCTGTCTTTGACTGTGGTTGTCAGCACATTCTCAAGGAAAGGAACTTGTACACAGACACCTACCTTTACTAGAAACAGTACTGTGAGACATGTCTGATTAGTCTCATTTTATACTTGAAGATTCTAAACTCAGAGACCTGCAGAAACTCATCCAAAATCAAATCACAAAAATAAATGGCAAAAATCAGGATCTAAATCCTGTTGTTGTTTTTTTTAATTTAAAGAATGTATTTTTCCCTTCATTATAAGATGCCATAAAATACTATTGTTCAGAAAGGCATTATGTTTTCCTACTGTTGTGGTTGGGGAGAGGCGTGTATCTTTGCTACCAGTTCAAAGTTTCAATCTCTTACAGGACAAAACCAGGCTGAAAAAAATAAAGACTGGATTTAATAGCACAGGGAACTCTACTCAATATTCTGTGATAACCAATATGAGAAAAGAATCTGAAAAGGAATGAATATATGTATATGCATTACTGAGTCATTTTGCTGTACACCTGAAAATAACACAACATTGTAAATCAACTATACTCCAATAAAATTTAAAAATAAATAAATATCATACAACATACAGGAATAGCCTCTATGACAAACAATACAGACCAAAAATGTCAATATTGCTGAGGTGGAGAAACTCTGATCTAGACTATTGACGAATAATATTAAAATTTTTATCTAAAAAATCCCAACCAATCTCTGTTATTTTTTAATAATATTGAAAATATTATCTGAAATAAATCTCAATCTTTCTCCATTAAAAAAAAAAAAGACTGGATTTAAATAGTGACAATAGCATACTGTTTTAAACATCTGAAATAATTTCCCTTGACAACAACAGTATAAATAGGATTCATGCTCATTTCAATGACCTTAATTAGAATGTGACTTTCATGATCGTTCTTGGAATGTTTCTATGTTTATGTTCTCAGATCCATCCCATTCTAATGGGATATTATTTGTTTTATTCTTCAAATTTGTGAAAGAAATCCATAAATGATTTTATTTCTTTAGGATAGCCAAATAATAGTAGTAATTTTCAACAAATGTATACAATTCCCTTGACTTTCTTGTTTAGTGACCCCCATTTTCTTCACGTTGCAGACTGTATCTCTGCATAAAGGATTAGTGATATGTGACAGACGAGGTAAGGAATGGAACAAATGTCTCCTTTGGTGACTTCATTTAATATAATTCGTGTATACAATACTTCTATTTGAAAATGTCTGATGAAATCATTTTGATATTTTCCCCTGTATATGAACTTTTTTAAAAAATAAAATAGTTAACAGCAAAATATAAAAAAACTCTTGATTTGAAGGCACACATCTCCAAATAACTCTACTGCATACAAGTTTTTCCAGAAACTATATAAGCAAACTTGAAAAGAACTGAGTAGATACAGGTCTTGGGTAGCAGGTTAGGATCACTTTCTAGCTAGGTGAACTATTTTTATTTTCCTCCCTTATCTTTTGCTAATGCTTCTATTTTTTTGTTGTTGTTGTTCTTAGCTTAGGTTGATGTTAAGAAACAACCTTATATGTTTAGAAAAATGGTCTATTCTTTTTTTTTTTTTTTTAAGATTTTAATAGTGTCTATTTTTTATTTATTTTTATTTTTGGTTGCATTGAGTCTTCGTTTCTGTGCGAGGGCTTCCTCTAGTTGCGGCAAGTTGGGGCCACTCTTCATCGCGGTGCGCGGGCCTCTCACTATCGTGGCCTCTCTTGCTGCGGAGCACAGGCTCCAGACGCGCAGGCTCAGTAATTGTGGCTCACGGGCCTAGTTGCTCCGCGGCATGTGGGATCGTCCCAGACCAGGGCTTGAACACGTGTCCCCTGCATTGGCAGGCAGATTCTCAACCACTGCACCACCAGGGAAGCCCCATGGTCTATTCTTTATGGAAGTTGCAATCTTCTTGCTACTTTCAAATATAAAACAAAAAGTTTGATGGGAGGACCTAAAAGATACCCACTACTTCCTGAGTGCCACCAATTCCAGGACCAAAGATTTTTCAATAGTAGAATGTTACCAAAGAAATATACATCTTGAGAATCACATAGCAATCAGATTTTCTACAACAGTTATAGTCAGATCCATGATCTTTAATTAATATATTCAGTCCTACAATATACTTAGGTCCTCACAAGTCAAAATTCAGTGATTCAGATAGTAATGTTGATTTATAAAATATATAAGAAAATAAGCATGATTGTTGGTTCTAAAATTAAAATTTTAGAACCAACACCCTGATTGCACTTAAAATGTCCTAAAATGCTTTGCCTAAGAAGAATCTGGGATTTTTACATCCATGAACAGACATCATGCATGGGATATTTATATGAAGATGTAAGTTTCCCCAAATCCAAGGCTCACCCAACAGATGAATGGATAAAGAAGATGTGGCACATATATACAATGGAATATTACTCAGCCATAAAAGGAAACGAAATTGTAGTGAGGTGGATGGACCTAGAGTCTGTCATACAGAGTGAAATAAGTCAGAAAGAGAAAAACAAATACCGTATGCTAACACATATATATGGAATCTTTAAAAAAATGGTTCTGATGAACCTAGGGGAAGGACAGGAATAAAGACACAGACGTAGAGAATGGATTTGAGCACACGGGGAGGGGGAAGCATAAACTGGGACGAAGTGAGAGAGTGGCATGAACATATATACACTACCAAATGTAAAACAGATAGCTAGTGGGAAGCAGCCGCATAGCACAGGGAGATCAGCTTGGTGCTTTGCGACCACCTAGAGGGGTGGGATAGGGAGGGTGGGAGGGAGACGCAAGAGGGAGGAGATATGGGGATATGTGTATATGTATAGCTGATTCACTTTGTTATACAGCAGAAACTAACACACCATTGTAAAGCAATTATACTCCAATAAAGATGTTAAAAAAAATAAAATAAAATGGGAAGCTCATTCAAATAAAAATTTATTAGACAACATAACTATTCTGACTGGGAATGTTGATCACAGTAAGATGGCAGAACTGGTGAATGTCATCTTATCTGCACAGCTAGAGAAGTGTGTTTGCAGTCTGTACATTTTTTTCTTGCTCTATGTGATCGATTCTAGTTCCCCTTGAACTTTCTGCCTGCTAAGGGTTTCACTTTAATTTGTATAAGGTGAGAAGTGTTTTGTGACATTCCAGGTGTCTGTCCTCACCCTGGCCTGATGGATGGTTTCCGATGGCCTGCCAGGTTACACTTGCCTTCCCAGGCCCTGGACTAGAAGCCCTGATCAGGCCTCTAGGTAGGACCCATCACCAAAACTCTTAAAGAAAATTCCCCATAGAACTTCAGAGAGGAAAAAAGAGCTTCCTGAGTCATTTTCTTCATTGTTTCTAGAAAAAATGTACACTTTAACAAATTCTTGAATTGAGAGAGGTTGAGAAAGCAAACAAGACACTTTTGAAACAGTAAAATATCATTTGTAAAAGTAAGATAATGCTAATGAATTTACCAATCTAAAAAAAAGTCATCCTTATTTTTCAATAAGCCTAAAAAATTTTTACATTGTGTTTAATTCTTATTCTGAAATGTGATTAAACATCTCTCCCACAACACACACGCAGTGGGAAAAGCCTTCTGTGTACAACTGATTAGTGGGAAATGCCCCTCATCTAAGCACCTTAATATCTATAATTACCTCACTTCTTTCCAGATTTGGATATTCTTGGATCATATCTTCTTTAAAAAGTGAATTCTCCATTAAATCTTTACTGTATGTGTGTGTGTGTGTGTGTGTGTGTGTGTGTATGTGTGTGTAGGTGAATATACTTGTTCCATTGGTATCATCGGGACCATGTCTTAGTATTCTAACCTAAACAAGCATGCTTGTTGGAATAGTTGGAAAGAAGGATAATATTCCTGGGAATCGATGGACAGGCCAGCACTGCTATGAGGCATGGCCAACGATGGGCAAAGAATCCAAAAAGGGAAGTTCTGAGACAAACTCAGCTCTAGGCTGGATGTCCAAAGGTCTCAAGAGAGGTGTGGCAGAAAAGGTGAAATGATCCTGATTAAAACCATAGAGACCTCATGAGGCTGAATTTGATACAACACAACTTCATATTTCTTTTACTGGGATGTTTGGACTAGGGGAGTGAGACTACGGAAGGAAATATGACATCACCCATTCTGGTGGATATTTTATAATAATGTTGAATAATAATGAGTATGCATTTATAAGTTTATCAACTTTGGCATGGCTTAAATTGCTGCAGGTAATTTCCTTATTATAGGATACAAATCATAGCTCTTAATAATGTGATTTTGTAACTTCTAAGAGAACTTTAAATGTCAATCTGTTCATTCTCACATAGAGGTATTAACAAGAAAAGTAGAATTATCACTTACATGTGAAGCATCCTCAAATTGTAAGAGCTAAGTGAGGATGGGAACCACGTCTGGATGGCAGGATAGTAGATGTTCAAGATGTATCTGATGTACAAGATCTAGCATTTGCCAAAGAATCTGGCCAAGGGAAATATCACTGAAGTTCAGATGAGAGAAAGAGTCAGGGGACTGGGGAGGATGGGGTATGCAGGTAACCACCAACTCGGGACAGTTGAGGTATAATCCCCCTTGCTTTCTGACTTCTCCAACATCCCCCTAACTGGGTTAAACAACTAGGTCTGCAAAATAGAGATCTGGTTTACTCAAAACCAAGTAAAAATGTTCATCATGTAAAACAGCAATAACTTATCATTTTGCTTTATGAATTAGAAAGATTGATTCCCAAATCTAACCTCTTTTAATATGGCAGTGCTTGGACTTTTAATTATTAGGTTTTTTTTCTGAAATAAAGAGTTGTTTTTAAGAAAGTGACTTTTTGTATATGACTGAAATTTTTGTCCTACTTAAAACACAGAATTTATCCTTTAACCCTGAAGTTTCCTAAAGGAGAAAAGAAACAAACAGGAAGAAAGAATGAGAAATTTAACGCCCTGACCTAAAATGTGCATGTAATGGATTGTATAATGGTATAAATCACGATTGCAACTTGCGAGATACATGTGATTTCTAACAGTATTAAGCTGGTCTGCTTTGAAGCACTGTCTTTCCTTTCCCTTCTTCAGCATGACTGATCTAAACTTAGAAGTGGTTTTGGAGCTATGAGTTTTGTTCTTTTGAAACATTGCCTTTTTTACCCCCCATCTCTCGTTGAGTATTGAAGTTGACCTTGATGTTGCTCAGATGGTAATTTCAACAAGGCAAGCCCTGCTTAACTATGACAGTTTGGGGATGCTTTCCTTCCTCCGTTGTTTACTTAGCTTATTATATAGTCTCCCTGCTGTTTAATGAGCTGGTTGTAGTTCTGTTTTACGGGTTTTCTTTTTAAATGATAAAGACTAAGAACAAAGAGGATAAATTTCCTGGGCATCAAACAAAAATATACAGAGAAATAAAAAGACATGGAGCACGTAAGAAGATACCTCCATTCAGAGCAGCTGATTACAGTCCGAATTGTCTGTATTTTCATCCGTGCCTCACTGGATGTTACTGAATAAATCACACACCTCTCTCACCTTGTTGTGGACTAAGATTGTGTCTCCTTTTACACCTTAGATAATGCATAGTGAAGTCACTGACTTAAAAATTAATAATATGTTAATACACTCAATGCTTTATCTGCCTCTTCCCCTACCCCCCACCCAAATTTTTTGTTCTCTATTTTTTTCTTGATTTCTACCATTGTAGTCTCTGGCACACGTATGGTTAAAATAGAATGCCAGGTGCTGTTCAATATATATGCTAAAAAACTTTTAAAACCTCAAACCAGGAAACCTAGTGCATCTCAAAACGAGTTAGAGCTGGAATAGTAATATAATTTATCCTTTCAGGAAAGGGTCATGTGAGTGAGTCTGTATTGGCTTGTGACCATGTTTCCATTGAATGAATCAGATGAGATAGGTTAGCAAAAGTTTGGCGCATGGGAGAAAATACCGCTGATTGATGGACTGAAATGGGTTGCCCAGAAAAGCTTGTTTAGTGGGGATTTTTTTTGGAGGAGGAGGGTGACAGGGGAGGTGTGGATAAACATTTTTTAGGGGGAAAGGGTATTAATAAAATGTACTTAATATAACATCAGTTGCTGTTCTAAAACATTAATAGCACCCTGTGTTATGTGACATTGATGCATTAAAAAACAAAAAAAAAAAACTAATGAAATGCCAGAATAAGATTTATGCAATAGTTACAAAACTAAAACTATCTCATGAATTAAAGTTTGTATAGAAAAAAATTAGCAATGAAAAATACATGAATAAAATCAATTTTCAAGGCTTAAACTTTCAAATGCTCACTTTTAACTAAATACAGAAAAAACTGGGGGAAATTTTTGGTACAGAACAACAAGAAGAAATATACTAACTTTCTTGAACAAGATCCTGCTGTAGCCAATTCTACCCCACTGTCGCGGCTAGTTACCTCAATCTGAATAAGAATCGCTGTTAAATTTAACAAAGAACATCTGTTTTTCATTTGAGGTGCATTCAAGTGTTCATTAAAGTGTCCTAACTGCTCTTTTCTTTTTCTATTTCACAATGGCTTTCCTTTCTGATACTATTGCAAGTTCAGCATGTGACTTAAAAAACCTCAGAGTCATTGTGGCATTTCCTTTGAAATATGCCAGGAGAAACAAGGGAGAAAGCTGAAATTTCTAAGTTTAATAACATTTTACTACCATTCACCTTTTCCATACTTCCTAGGGGTGTTTATTTTCTGCAATTATTCAACTAGGCTTCACTGAACCTGAATACCCCAGAGGCCTTCAACTCCTGTCTGCAGGGAGGCCCAGGAAAACTAAGCTTGAAAGTGAGTTACTGGTATTAGCCCCTTTGATGGAAGTATTTGGTCACCTTCTATAGGAGGAGAAATCAGTTCAAAATAATTTAAACGCAATGCCTCAGACTGCTTTATTCTGCCAAATTCATTTGAATATATAATTTATCCTGAATGTCAAAGTCATTATTTTTCAAACATTTCCTTTGTTTTCTAGAAGGCATTAGCCCACTGAAATTAACAAATGAACTTGGATACTTATTTCCTTGAAGAAACAGAAAATATTTTATAGACTTATAGGGCAGACGCATCAGATTTTAACCAATAAACTGCATGTGAATATAACCCAAACTACTTTCATCTTAGTAAAGGATTAAAGATGTTTCGTCACTGAAGTACACATCTGGGTTGATTTGGAAAAAAAAGTATATTTTTAATCACACTTTAAAAATGTTGCTAAATACATCTCTATAATAAAAATCTTTGTATTCTAAATAATTTAGGTCAAATTATAATAAATACTACATTGGTAAGCACCTGGTAATAGGAGAAATGTAGAATTATCTTGTGGTTGAAAAAGCAGCACAGAAATCGTCGATCCCAGTATGAAATAGATCTTTGTCAAAGATCACTTATCTAATATGATAAATTGTTCAAAACGTTATAGATGGAAAAACAAAGCCTGACTCATAATAAGCTCTCCATAAACATTGGGCGCTCACAAATGTTTATCGAATAGAGAGGTAGAGGGGACAAGCCAAGAATCTATCATCATTCTATTTCATGGAAAAGGGACTCATGCTATTTCCTGATAGCACTTCTAATTCCTTGTCCAATTTGCTCTTTTGAAATAATTTTTTTCCAGCTTTATTGAGATGTAACTGACATATAATATTGTCTAAGTTTAAGGTATACAATGTGATGATTTGATACAAAGATATGTTGCGAATAGGACATTTTGTATAGAAGGGATAGGATGGTCCTCATATGTTTACCACTGCTGCTATACTAGTCCTATTGATTAAAAAGGTGAACTACATGGGACTTTCCATGTACATGGAAATTAGTTATGAAAATTGGATGATTGAGATATATATATATGGCTTTAAAATGCAAGTAAGCTAGTGCTAGTAAAAATAACAAATACTCATGAAACAATGTTTTGTTGGTATGGCCTGAGTCACTGTATAAATTTGAAAGAAATAAATATATTTTACTTAAAATATATTAATCCTATAATAAAAACCTTATTTCATAGGTTTTATCTTCTCTGAGAGGTTCAGTAATAACTAGCCTTTATCGAACAACTTATGTGCCAGCAGCTTTGCTACATCCTTTACAGGTATTATCTCTTTTCCTATAATCATCAGGGAGATAGCATTAAGATAAGATAATTTTTATCCTCATGTTACAGCTTCAGGAGAGTGATGTTCACAGAGGTTAATACAATGCCCAGAGTCACGTACAACCAGTCCATGGCAGGGCTGTAAGTCTTAATTTGCAACCTGCTAACTATACCTGAGTACAAAAATTACCCTGAGAAATCAGTAGGGCAATGGAATAAATTAGGTAAATGAATACTGGGAAACCTATATTAAAATCTTGAAATAGGGGAGATATGAATAAGATGGAAGTCATGAATCAGTACTGTTTGGAATCGTGCCCTGCATCATCAACCCTGATTTGGGCTAAGACATCCAGTTGAGTCAAGCCTAGAAATAACCCGTGGTAAATAATTAATTCCCTTAGGAGAGGCTGGAGCCAGCCCATCTGGGATGCTGGCCAAGGGGTTGTTATCCCTGAAACCAACTGGGGCGGGAGCTGTAAAGGTTCTTGAAGCAGCCAGAAATAGAGAAGCCAAAGGATAAGAACAGAGTCCTTGTAGAGTGCCGAGTCAAAAGCTACCTAAGTCATTTTCAGATCCAGCCCAAAAAGTGAAGTGGGAGAAGATAAGGAACAACCAAAAGGCTGGAAGAGAACAGGAAGCCGAAACAAAACCTGCAGAGCCTAAGAACAAAGGACAAGAGACTTTGGCTTTTATTAAGTGGATAAAGCCTTTGCAGAGTCAAGGTAGATACCCTAAAACCTACAGGATATTAAGAGGAATTTTAGTCTAGCTTTGATAGATATGGATAGCTTAACATGTAATGTCTAAATAGTCTTCCCTCTAATATTAACTCAAATACTAGACAAGAAATCTATTACTACCTATTTGTTGTATATGGATCATGTTCTCAGTCCTCTGTTAAGTGCAAAGAGAAAGAGAAAGGAAATAAGATACAATCCTTGTCCCTTGGCCTTACATTCTGGCTGGGAAGGGAGGAATAACCTCCCTGCCTCTCTTCCCCCAAACTTTATAATCACTCAGTGAGCATCTCTCTCACTTGACCCACAGAGAGATCATGTCAGCTCACTCTGCCTTTGACATGTCTCGAACCCAATACTTTCTTTTACTTTCCCTTTTCCACCACTCCAGTCTGGGCCCACAAGCCTAGACTAGTAATTCCTAATGTTGCTCTCCTGTGGATGACTAATTCCATAGGATATTTAGAGGCATTACTCTGCCAACTACAACAACAACAAAGTTCCAGGGGTAGAAAAGTGTCAGAAACACAGGGTTAAACATAATTAAACAGGTGTCTTTACTGAGGAACTGCTTTGGGCCTTTAAAATATGCTAACTAGCTTTGAACATCCCCAAGAACACACTACAGATGGTCCCAACTTATGATGGTTCGAGTCACAATTTTTCAACCTCATGATGGTGCGGAAGTGATACTCACTCAGTAGAAACTGTACTTTGAATTTTGATCCTTTCTTCGTCTAGTGATATCTGTACAATACTTTCTTGTGATGCTGGGCAGTGCAGTGAGCTGCAGCTCCCTGTCAGTCACAGGATCACAAGGGTAAACAACTGATAACACTTACAACCATTCTGGACCCAGACAACCATTCTGCTTCTCACTTTCACACAATATTCAATAAACTACATGAGATAATCAACACTTTATAATAAGATAGGCTTTGTGTTGGATGACTTTGCCCAACTGCTGGCTAATGTAGGTGTCCTGAGCACATCTAAGGTAGGCTAGGCTCAGCTATGATGCTCTGTAAGTTAGGTGTATTCAATGCATTTTCAACTTACGATATTTTCAATTTACCATGGGTTTATCAGGATGTAACCCCATTGGAAGTCGAGGAAGATCTCTGTGTGACTCAACCACGAGTCCCTTCTTTTGAGGAAAATTTTCTTCTGAGGAAACTCAGGATAACACTTTGGGAAGCATTAGTCTGTATGACTGAAATAGATTCCAAGGAGTGTCCTCCTCACTCCCCTCCCCAAAACGACTGCACACATTTCTACCATGTTTTTCCAAAGGTATTATTTTGGATATATCAGCTACCTAATCACAAATTTCAGAGGCTCCTCTCTGACTACTTAATGAAGTCCAAATTTGGCAACCTGTCAAGATAGGTCCCCTCCATTCAACTCATATTTCCTAGATTATCCCAGCTTCCACATACTTGTGTGTTATTTATATTTCATGGAGTAGAATTATGCTTACTCCACTAGTCTTGGTCTTGCAAAGTTTTTAAGATTTTGCTTAAGTATCATTGGAGTTTCTCATAGTTGCTTCCTTCTTTGAGTTTTTTCCATACTTATTTTAGGAACTACATATATTCTGTTTTCCCTAAATAGATGATAAGCCTCTCATGGTTAAGAAACATATTTGTTTTTTGTTTCATTTTGTGTTATTTATATCTCAAGGACCTAGAAAAATGCTCTCTACACATGTAAAAGATGTAAAAGATGACAATATAAGAAAAATAATAAACATAAACTATTGTATTTTAGAACCCAACAAAGCTCTTTGCCAAACATCTGCCTAACAAGAAAGCTGGATGCAGTGTGCTTTCAGAGTGCCTCACCTAGACAGGCTTGTGGCCATTATATATCCGAATCCAGCATTCATCAGTAGGATGTTATATTCGTTTTCTAGGGCCACCATGACAAAATGCCAGAGATTGCATGACTTAAAAAACAGAAATTTATTTTCTTACAGTTCTGGAGCTAGAAGTTCAAGATCAAGGTGACTTTGCTTCTTCTAAGGTTTCTCTCTTTGGCTTGCAGGTGGCTGCCTTCTTGCTCTGTCCTTGCATGGTCCTTCTTCTGTGTGCAGGTCTGTGTCTTAATCTCCTCTTCTTATCAGGACACCAGTTAAATTGGATTAGGGCCCACACATATGAGCTCATTGTACCTTCATGACCTCTCTAAAGGTCTATCTCCAAATACAGCACAGTCAGATTTTGAGGTGCTAGGGGGTTAAGACTTCAACATATAAATTCTGGGGGGACAAAAATCAGCTCATAATAGATGCCTTTGAAAAATGGATTCAGATGAGTGGAACCAACCAGACTGAGAGATTGAACAAAGACTAAAAGAAGACAACTAGACATTGGAAGAACCACCACAGTACTACTCAAATTTTCATTTTTGAATTGCCTTAGTTTTCTGTTAACTTATATTATTCTTTACTCCAGAATAATGCCTGGTGCCTGGTCATAAAGCTTTTGAAACTAAAAGTGATTACCTTCTCTGTTTCAGGAAACATATAAGCTAATGTCATAGTTAAAGAGACACAGACTATTGCTAGGATTGATCAGCCATGTGGTCGAATACCAAACTGCCCACACTCGGGAACCCTACACAGAGGAAGCCCATCTTTAGTCCCAACTACTGTAGCATCTGGAAGCATGGAAGGTATATATTTGGAAATTTTTCCTTAGAGCTTCACATTTTTGCAGAGCTCTGGTATCTAGAAAATAATAGTATATTGTACATATGAAAAGGTAGGGAGAAAGATTTGAGGAGGAAAAAAAGAATATGAAAATTTCAGGACTTTTTAGTTTCTTCTAAGATTTCTTAGACTATTTCAATATGAGGAATTAAATAAGGATAAGAATATACTCCAATGTCACTTGAATAGTTTAAAATAAAACAGAGAAAACTTCCTCTCTCATAGAACTTACCTTCAAATAGGGAGAAAGGCACAAAAGAAACAAGGGAAATACCTAGTACATTATTCTAGTGCAATAGAAACAATAGTTCCCCACTGGAACTGAGAAAGTTGCAATTAAAATGGGGACTGGGGCAAGTAAAGTTTCACGAAGAAAGTGCCATGTGAGCAAAGGCCAGAGACTGGAGAGGGAACAAACTGTGGGGATGTTAGGGAGAGAGAACATTCTAGAATATGGGAACAGCACATGCAAAGGCCCTGAGTGGGAATGTGCTTGGTGGGTCTGGGGAACAATAGAGAGGCCAGTGTGGCTGAAGTAGAGTTAGTGAGAGATTGTGAAGGGCAGGCAGTGATGTTGGAGAGTACCTGGGGACCAGATCATTCAGCACCTGAAGGCCGTTGTCTATTCCTCTGAGTGATGTGAGAAACCATGGAGGATTCTGAGGAGAGGAGTCACAAGAGGAGACTTGCATTTTAGGAGGGACACCTCTGGCTATGGAGAATAGACTAAAGCAGATGGAACAGGCAATTAAGAGGCTATTTTAATACTCCAGCTGGGAAATGGTGGTGGCTTGTTCCAGAGTCATAGCAGTGAAGTTGCTGAGAAGTGGTCAATTCTTGACTTTTGTAGGTAGACCCAACTGATTTTGCTAATGGATTGGATATGGGGTGTGAAGGGAAAAGCAGAATCAATCACAACTCCAAGATTCAGGGGCCAAATCACCTGAAGGATGGAGTAGCCATTAAATGTATATTTAAATATTTGCACTCCTATGACTCACTCCCAATGACAGTAATAATTTTTTCAGATATTGTTTAAGTTGCAAGTTGATACTTTGAGAAATGACATGCTTTAGCACCTAGCACACAATTTCACACATAGAGGCACTCCAAAGTTTCCTTGGTAAATACAATAATAAAATATGTGTAAGTAATAGCAAAAAGCATTTCAGTTTTCTGTAAACCTGTCTCTCAAAGGACATTCTTTGCACATTACCTCAGTGATAAGAGGATTCTTGCAGAAGGAAAAGTTTTATACAATTGGATAAGTTATGGCATTAATTCAACCTGAAAAGCTATTCACGTTGGTTCTTTTGGTGAAAGACAAGTGGAATAACACAGACTTCTTACAAAAAGAAAAATTAGAGGTTACTTAGAAAGTTGAAGAAGGTTGCCAAGGAAACGAGGTCTTTCAGAAATCTGGTAACAATGCCTCACCATGAATGCTATACATTCTAACTGTGAAGCTGTTCAGCTTCTAACTAAATACAGGTAGATGTGAGTTCTTAGGGATAGCTAGAGGTGAATTAACTCAGCAGCCATATATATAGAGAAAAAAAACTGTATGGTGATGAAAGTTTTATTAAATCTGAATAATAAACCAAAACAGAAGAGTTGAGTGTAATTTCTAGAAAAAGTATGTGTGCAATTAAAAGCCTAAATGTATTTAAAGAGGCCATTCAAGCTTTCTTAAAGCAATTTTACCAAAGCAAGCGCTATTTAAGTAAAAAAAATTTTGTATATATATATATATATATATATATATATATATACACACACACACACACATATACGTTTTACTCAATAGTATGCATATATATGTACACAAACATACACACACAATACATGCCCATGTAGCTTCCCTTTCATAGAATCATAAAAAACTTCACAGTTCTGAAAATGTGGCAAATTCACCTTTCAAGTAAGCAAAGTCAGTTTCTCCAGATTTATGCTTTCATCTATCTAATTCTTATCTATCATTCAAGGCTCTGGGAAGCCTTCTTAGATTTTTCCAGCCCACAAAGTTTCTTCTCTGCACTCACTCTGTATGATTCCACTAGCATGATCCGTAATCACATGCCCATGATATCTCTTGTATTGCAAGACTATACTTTTAATGTGCTTTTATTGTTTGTCATTTTGGTGTTTAACCCGTGCTACCCAAATGAATTGTGAGCTTCTTGAGGGCAGAGTACATGTGGCTTATTCCTTATTAGATAATTATGTAGTGGTATATAGGGGCATTATGATGCTTTAATTGAATATTTAAATTGATTCACATATACTTGGTAATAGATTCATTTTCTTCCTTTTAATTGTTAAAATTATCTATGGGAACGTAGGCTTAATAAAAGTCAGCCTCAGGGGCTTCCCTGGTGGCACAGTGGTTAAGAATCCACCTGCCAGTGCAGGGGACACGGGTTCAAGCCCTGGGCCGGGAAGATCCCACATGCCGTGGAACAACTAAGCCCGTGCGCCACAACTACTGAGCCTGCACTCTAGAGCCTGCGAGCCACAACTACTGAAGCCCATGTGCCACAACTACTGAAGCCCGCACGCCTAGAGCCCGTGCTCCGCAACAAGAGAAGCCACCGCAATGAGAAGCCTGCGCACTGCAACGAAGAGTAGCCCCCGCTCGCCGCAACTAGAGAAAAGCCTGCGCGCAGCAATGAAGACTCAACACAGCCAAAATAAATAATAAATAAATAAATAGATTAAAAAAAAAAAAAAAGAATCTGCTTTAAAAAAAAAAAAAAGTCAGCCTCAAAATAAAGGTTTATCTTAGGGATAAAAATATATATGGAAATGATCCAAACACTTAAATAAGAATTCTGAGGGAAAAAAAGCTAATATTAAGTTAACCAGAAGACTATTTAGACTCTTTTCTATGTTTTCCTAACCACATTTATGGTATTTTCCATGCTGCTTAAATCTCAAACATATATTACTAGATATAACCATAATTAAAAATAACATATTTAGTGTTATCCTATAAAGGGGATTTACTGAATTCTGTGCAGAGGATCTCTAGTCATTGCTTTTAGTATCAGTCCCTAAGAAAATCTCCTGACTCAGAGCCTTCTCTCAGCAACATTCAACCCACCTCAATAGGGCATGGATTCAAATACAACAAGAGTCTAGAGGCAGTAGTCTGTAATGCCAGTTTAGGAACTGTCTCTCCACTCCATGGTTAAGAGTTTCCACTAAACTTAGATATGATGGGTTTTCAAGTATCTAAATATAGAAATATATTTCTCCCGTATCACCAAGGTCATTTTAACTTTAGTCCTCTAAATCTTTTGCTCCATATTGTCAAGAGTATTGACACTCAACGAAGCATTTTTTAAATCATAGTGCCATAAAAATGCAGAGCTGTAGGAATCTTCTGGCAAAACAATGGGAACACCTGACTATTCCAACATCTTGACAATAGAACCTAAGCATCTTAAATGATGTGAAAAAATGTACATGAGAATAGCTTATAAACCATTAAACTTTATGGAAACGCAAGTTCAGATGACAGAGCCCACAGACTACCCAATGCAAGATTTACATTTCATTCATGCGTATTTAGAGTAAGTAAAACTAAAAAAAAAAAAAGTTTAAAATAACCCATTACAAGGAACATACCCTAAGAGGGAACCATTATTTATTTGCCTGATATATATATGGTACACTTATACCACGCCATTGCTCTTCCCCAATAGTACCATTTAGTACAAACAGAGAAATAATTTGTTTAGCTATATAATCAGGAGAGGCTGCACACAATAAAAGAAAGCATTCTGGTTTTTAAATGAATAAAAATTGATTGTGTCCCTATAAAAACGAAATTGGCAGAGCGTTAACTGCATTTCACATAAACATCTGTAGCAGGCTGCGCCTCTCCGCTGTGCTGTAATGCAATATGGGACACAGGAATAAATGCATCCTCCAGATGAGTTCAGAGAGATTTTCTAAAAGCGCCTGATGAGATTGTAAAAATCGGATTAGCCGGGACTGCTAATGACACTTAAAACAAAAGGGAATCTTTCAACAAAATTATTTTGCACTTCTCTCTTGATAAATTATATGCAAATTAGTGTTGATTGAAAAATGTTTGCCTTGAAGGTAAATTCACACTAATAAAGGAGAGGTCATCCTGCCTCCAACACAGTACCTCTCATCAGGGGGACTTTAAAATTAACCATGTGATGTCCTTTCTGTAAACTATTTCGAGAAACAGCGTGATGATGTTAGAGACATTTATGTTTTATCTTCAGTGCATTCCTGAGTATTATAATCAAAATACGCATGATTTTACATGACGTTTAATTCCAGGTGTGTGTATATGTGCATATGTGTACATTCAGTTTTTGTGTGTATACACTTTATATATAGTATAAGCATATATCCATATATACATGTATATACACACTATATATAGTGTATATATGAATATGTACATATACATATATGCTTTTAAGCTAACAAAGTTTTCCATTTTTTTCAGTCCATTAGTTGGAGAAAAAGCTGTTGTTTCAGGATTTCTTAGATTTCTGGATAGTTTCATTCTTGGCACAATTTTTTAAAAATTCAGTCCTGATGGTTCAAGTAAATATTTTTGTGTCATTTATCCCCTCTACTAAAATATCAGTGGATTGTGTTAGAAAGAGCAGAGTTCAAATTCTAGCTCCCCCTGTGCCAGCTTTAAAACCAAGAACATATTTATGAAGGAACAGCTTTATAACCAGAAACCTGAGACATCCTTGAGGCCTCAGTTTCACCATCTCGAAAATATGTAAGATAAGATATAGGTCTTTAAAGTGGGTAAGATTATGCATTTCTCATAACCAACTCACTTGATCATAATCAAATGGTCTTTGGTGGATTAAATAAATTAATTTACATAATATATTTATGTATAATAAACAACCTAAATCAAGAAATGACGTAAGTAAATTCAGACATTTACTACTATATACATAGCAGTGTTGCTGGGCTCTGAAGAATGCCATAGACATAAACCACAACTCTTGTCCTCAAAGATCATCAAATTGCATGGAAGAATTACAGACACTTAAAATAGTTAATAAGATGAAAATGAGTGATACAGGCAGGAAGTGCTGTTAGGGTTGATCAATGCAGAGGGATGAGGGGTGATGACTTCCTGAAGGATGTGAGGGTTGTTAGAGTGATGCCTGGAATGTGGAGCGTGTACACAGGTGGAGAGGAAGGAGGGGGCATCCAAGTGGAGGGCCCAAAAGGAGCTGCAGTATGCAGAGAGCATGCAGGGACGTGGCTGAGGCTGGCTTAGCCACAGTGAGATCTCCGGGCAGAAGGAGAACAGCAGGAGACAGATCTCTAGCTGCAGCTTATCTGATGACGTGGCAAAATTTGCAAGGAAGGGCCAAGTCTGTGTATTAAAATCTGAAGAATGTCTTCATTCATCCTACAGATCCGTGCAGTTAATAAACTAGCAGGAAAACCTTGAGGGAGAAAGGATTGGCCAAAACAGGCAGAGAGTCAAACTCAAACAGCCAGGCTACAGTGGATCAGTTGGGTTTCGAGGAGCCAGCTAAGCAGGGAACCAAAGACAAGGTCAGAGATTTTCGATACAAGGACATTCAGTCATTGAAACAGTGAAGCCAGTGAAGGCCTAGACAACTCTGTAAGTCCGAACCTCAGAAAGGTTAACATGTCTTTCCACGCTCACAGTAGGACGTGGCACCAAAGCTAGGGCTAGGAGGCAGAATGCTTAGCCACCTGTTCATAGCTCTTTCCCAAGGACCACCTCTCAAGTCCCCTGCTCCCCTGCAATTAGCCGCTTTACATTTTGAGCTTGTTTGGTCTCCAATGAGTGGAAAGGATTGTGACCAGGTAGTTACTCCAGCTACTATAAGCTGGAGAAGGGGATATGTGATACACTTAGGAGTGCCTGCTCTAAGCTGAAGTTTGACAGTCATGAATTAGTTAGGATACTGGTCATCCAACTTGTCTCCCAGGAAACCCCTTGATGCTGTTAAATGTCTTTTCCATTAGACCACGATTCTGGAACACGTACTTCAGGGTAGATTCATATTTTCCAATTAATTCACTCAATAAATACTCATTGGGCTCCTCCATCACTCCTTGACTTCATGGAATTACTTGGCTTACCATTCATTCCGGTGTCAGTGGCATGGAGGTAGCACTGTAAAGCGTGATGGCTGTGTAAATCCTTCCCATAACAATACTCAGTTGCAAGAACATTTGTTAATTTATTCATTCCACAAATATTCACTAAGTACCTATGAGTACTACGGGAAGTATGGTGAGTAGCATTTTGTTTAATGAGCAGGCAAATTCTCAGTTCCTCCACTATACTAGCTGTGTGCCTTAGTTCTGTTAGGAACACGTTCATCTCATAGGGTAATTACGAGGACTAAGTGGGTTCAGACATTTAACCTGCCTAGAACATGGCCTGGCACATATTACTTCTCAATAAATGTTAGTTATTATGATTACTATTTTTAGAGACTGGGTAAGCCACATCAAAGACGTCTTCTGGAGGTGGAGACACTTGTGTGGAACTTTGAGGTGTCTGTAGGCATTTTCTATTTAGAAGAAATAAGAGAAGGTCATTTGAGGCAGATTAAAATCGCCCGTGAAAATAACGGAGGTGTGAGGCCCTAAGATAGGGACTGATCATTCTGGCTGGAGACAAAAGATATGGAAGTAGAAGCCAATTGCAAAGGTCCTGGATACTAAGCTAAGGAGGTTGAGTTTTCTATTTAAAGCTGTAGGAAACCATTGGAAGATTTTTTGATCGAGACATAACATGATCTGTTTTGTGCTCTAGAAAGATCGTTCTGGCAGTGGTGACAAAAACAATCATTCTGGAAGATCTTTGAGCAACAAGGGCAGGAAGTGGCAAGGGCCCGAGCTAAGGGAGGGCTGGTGCAAATGAAGACAAGGGACACAATCAAGAGGAGTTTTGGAGGAAGTCTTTATATGACTTGATAACTAGTTAGACATGGGAAATGGATGAGAGAGAAGTACAGGATGACAAAAGTTCCAACTCTCGGGCAAGTAGGTCAGGGATGGGCCATCTTCTGAGAGGGGGAAGACTAAACATGCGACAGATTTAGGGGTGTAATGATGAGTTCAGGTTCAGACCTGCTGAGTCTAAGATGTGGGACATGCCGGTGAGCATGTGCAGTAGGTACCTGGATATGAACTTGGAACAGTTAATATTTATTTAGCTCTCACTATGAGTACGGCAAAGTGCTAACATCTTTACATGTACCATCTTTTTTAAAAATTTATTTTATTGAAGTACAGTTGATTTACAATGTTGTGGTCATTTCTGGTGTATAGCAAAGTGATTCAGTTATACATGTATATAATAGTTTGCATTGTACCATCTTTTTAATTCTCACAACAGCTCTCTGAAGGAATGGACTGAACCATTAATCAATGGGTCTCATGGGAAAAAGACATTTCCTTTCAAAGACATTTTCATCCTGAGGCAACTGAACGGCTTCCTAGATAACAAGATTCCTAGATAACGGAATCTTATTTTGTGTTTTTACAAGCTATCATAACATATGTGCACGTAACCTTCTCCAAGTTTAAATAGAAAGTGATTAAGATAGAAGCCTGTATCTCAGAAGTTCTATAAGATGTATGCAACTTCTGGTTCTGCCTCTTGACCAGAGGGTGGCCGTAATACAATGTGGACCATTTTACAGAGCAGGGTGTTATTGACTGTGGAAAACCACAGGGCTAATACACAGAGTGGGGTCCTGTGTACCCTGTTTAACATGTCCTGGCCAATTATGTCATCATAATACTTTATCTCTGAAATACTTGTCTTTATGTGCTTACAATTCACTTTTTATTCTCCTGTGCTTTACACTCAGAGCCAAACGAGAGCCAGTACAGGGCAATTGACTATATACTCTCAACTAGTGAGAATTTACCACACAGCGAATACTGCTAACCAACCCAGCTATCTACTAGACTATTTTAGATGGGTTACCTATAGTAGGATCTGTCACAAAGAAGCATAAGAAAAAATATCATGCTAGGTATTAAAAACAGGTTCAAGATAATGGTCCAGGATGGAGAGATAATGATGAACAAGCCCTCTGACATCACATAGACTGGGATAACTGATCAACAGTTCTATGATTCTCAGCTGGAGAAATCTATAGCCAGAGACAGGTAAGAGATTTGAAGAAAATGAAAGAATTGTTTTTACTGTGTAATATGCATCTCCAAGAGAACTGTGCTATAAGGATGACACACAACCCTACCCAGTGCTGATTTCATTAGCACTCCCATTTCCAAGAATACTTCACCCATTGCCCACCTGCCAAACCAAACTGGGTGTGCACATTTAGTGTCTGCCCTTACATATCACTGAATGATATGACTCTGTCATGTGTCCACCCTCAAAACGTACAAGTTCTGAGACTCCTTAGTAAAAGTTATCTTACCATCTAATTTAAGTTTTGCCCTTATGTAAAGCAAAAATTTTTAAAAACTCTACCAATACTAATGAGATTAACTCTGTTTTCTCTAGGAAGATGAGACACACAATCTCAAAACTTGATTCCAAAAGCCTCTATAACCTGGATTCCTAATTATGTGACAAAACTATGTTTTCCATAAATATCTACTAAGTGAATAGTTGGTTTGCTACAGGTATTACTTTCCAAGGAGAAGAATAATTCGTTGCTGTGTTTATTCCACCCATTTTGTGCCCAAGGGACCTCTATCACATAAATTTACCTCAACTTAGGTGACCAGTGTACATAAAATGAGATCTCCTCCAAGCAGAGAATGAAAGCCCAATCTTCCTTTCTAACAAAGGAGAAGTGGCTCATGAGCAGGATATGTCAGAATGGGAGGAGAAGTAGACTTCCAGGATTAGATCTAAACATGAGCCCACCGTCAGGCATTCGCTGTTCTAAGGAAAGACTTGTGGGGATGCAGATTCAGAAAAGAGAGCAAAAACAAGAGAGGTTAGTTCAAAAGCAGAAAGCACAACTAGAAGTTAAGTACCATTTGCCAAGAACAGAACACATGATCACAGACAAAAAGGCAGCAGAGACAGTGAGCAAGAAAGAGTTTGCTACTAAAGACATAGATCACAGTATTGAGAATTTAGTTAACTAAGATGAAGATGTAAGGAGGTCCTGCTTCTAGTATTAGGTGGGAAACAATTGGTACCCAGGTGAGCAGAGAGCAAACTTGGTGCTGAGGACATGAGCATCCTTATGTGTTCCTTGCTCATAGTACTAATTCTACACGGAGAACCTGGAAATATAGGAGGCAAAATGATACATTTGAACTTATACCCTTAGACAGGACTATGCCCTTAACCACTGAAGTTGGATTTGAACTGTCTGCCCCATTAACTAGATTTCACATCGTGTGAGGTAGTGATAGTAAAACTATCTTTAGAAAAAATTCCTCAAGATGGCCATTACCAATCTATTTGTGGAAAATATGTAGTTTAAGTGCAATTTTAAAATGTAATATTTTTTTTCCAAGAACTAGAGATGTTAATTCAAACCATGTGTGAAATTGGAGAGAAATGAAACTCAAATCAGACCCTATCAAAAAAAGTCTCTGAGTTTTCACAAGATAATTAACCCACTGTTTTAACATTGCCACTAGTAAAATACCTTTTGTTTGGTTTTATTTTATTTTAATTTATAGTTTGTGCATGTGTTTTGAAAGATTTTGAATGTGCTTCTAGAATCTGGCTGAGTTCAGCAGTTCAAAATCCACCTTCATCATCCATTCTTCTTTTTTAACTCCCATTCCTCATTACCTCTTTTACTGTTCATTGCTATACTGCATGATTTGTTCTGGGAAAAGAGGTTGGATTTTAAACTTTGTCTAGTGATCTAATAGAAGTTGAAATTGGTAGCTGAAGTGGAGACTCTATTAAGAGAAAAATCAAAGACTGACTAATAAAACACTTTGCAAGAAAAACTATCAGTGAAGTAAGATGCAAAATTAGACTTGCACTATGCTGAAGACAAAATGATCCTTTTGTCTGGCTTGATATCTAATGACAGTAAGAATGTAAGCATTAGGAAATTATTTTTTAAGTAATGACATTAATTAATATTAATTTAGGCTCTTATTTTCTAGATGTGTATTTTGCTTTAAGATTTTTCTTGTTGTCACAAATCATTCTAAACTTTTCAGAAAATAAGAAGCATGTGAGTGGTACAGGCCTTCATTTTGCAATCATAACCTCCTTTCTACTCCCATTTAACTCATTTGCTCTCTAGAACTACACACTAGGAGAATACAGTTGAATGCAAACAGTAACCAGTCTCAGACAGAAGGCCTGAATTTCGTGCTTCCTCCACTAGAAAAGGCAGTAGCCCTATTTATCTTTTGTCACTCACGCACTACTAGGTCTTCCATTTCTTTGGGGTCCTCAGACTCCCCAACTTTCAACCATCTAAATATATCTTGCCTTAAACTATTTGCTAAATGGCTAGTGGTTATCAACCCCAATCCATTCTTTAAAAAGTCTGAAATATAAGCAACTGCAAAGTCTGCAAAAAACGCAGAAGAACCCCTCTGTGTATGCTCCAGGAATTTCGTGGCCTTTCATCTTTTCACTAAAGCTATTTCACATGACTGACATTACCACATAGTTGAATAACTATCCCTGGTTGCCTACATTTCTAGACTATTCAGATTAATCTCATTTGTGCAGCTTGCATTTAAGGGAAAAGTTCTATCTAATTGCATTGAATTAAATTGTAGTAATTCATAGCTCTTGAATGCTAATGTATACAAAAGGAACTACAAAGATTCCCACAGAGGACTTCACCAGGGTAGAGATTGCAATTTGTGGCTGTTGGATTTACTATAAAGTTATAACTGTAAGTGTGTAAATTAAAATGGAATTACATTTCTCTAATGCTCTTTTAACTTCCTTGAAATGATTTCACACGTAAGCAAAGATCATGAACTAAAAATATGCAAAGGAAGACATGACAACTGCCAATAAACAGGAAAAATGTTCACTTGCATTAATCATCAGAGAAATGTACATTATAATACTATTATCACCCATAATATTGGGAAGAATTTAAACCATATTTTTAATGTGATGAGCGTATAGTGAAATTACAGATATTTTTGTTCACTGATGATGGGAATAAAAACTGATAAACTGCTCTAGAAAATGATGTGGCACTGTGTTTTAATAACTTTCAAAGGGCACGTGATTTTAGATCTAATAATCACACACCTGGAATAATTCCTAATATATACATGTTCATCTTAGCAACTAACATAATAGCAACTATAAAACAACCAAAATATCCAAAACTGGAGAAATATTTTAAAAATTTGGTGTGAATGGATTAAATATTGTGCTGTCATTTAAAATTATATCTTCAGAAAGTATTTAATTACATGAGAAACTGTTTCAAGGTAAAGAAAATAAGAGCAGAATATAAAACCATACATGACCTGAGACAAATATGTAAATTATATATGCACACACACATATACACAACGCCAGAAAGAAACAGATGAAACATCAACCTGGTTATGGGTTTATGAGGAATATTTTTTGTTTATTTTTCCAAATTTTCTTTTTATTTTTTTCTCTTATAATCAGGGTTCTTCTTTAAAACTGTTTGTACGTATTTTTATCTTTTACCAGAGATGAGAGTAATTAGGAGCTTCCTCATCTGGAAAACTATCAGTGGTAGAGTGGACACATCTTTACTAATTACCTTTTCTGATTTACGAAGTGTTTAGTCTTCCAAAGTCAAGTCATAAGAGATGTTTCACCAACAATGAGCATATGCACTAAGGGTACTTTTTCTTAAGTCACGAACATGAGTTTGACTCATTTCATCTCTTAATTATAGGTTCCCATGTGGTTAAAGCTAAATCCAATATTTGGAAACTGTAAACTCTGAATGTCAAAGTGTGCATACATTGCAGTTTTCAAAGTAGGGAGTAAATGCCTTGTTCTGGCTGTATATACTGATATTTTAGTTTAAAAAGTACAAGAGAGACTAGAGGATATAAACAAAAAGGTGTTTTAAGCATAGAAAATAGAGGGAACCTCCCTATAGTGGCTGTATCAATTTACATTCCCACCAACAGTGCAAGAGGGTTTCCTTTTGTCCACACCCTCTCCACCATTTATTGTTTGTAGCTTTTTTGGTGATGGCCATTCTGACTGGTGTGAAGTGTTACCTCATTGTAGTTTTGATTTGCATTTCTCTAATAATTAGTGATGTTGAGCATCTTTTCATTTTTGTTGGCCATCTGTATGTCGTCTTCGGAGAAATGTTTATTTAGGTCTACCACTCATTTTTTTATTGGGTTGTTTGTTTTTTTGATATTGAGCTGCATGAGCTGTTTATATATTTTGGAGATCAATCTTTTGTCAGTTGCTTCATTGCAAATATTTTCTCCCATTCTGAGGATTGTCTTTTTGTCTTGTTTATGGTTTCCTTTGCTGTGCAAAAGCTTTCAAGTTTAATTAGGTCCCATTTGTTTTGTTTTGTTTTGTTTTGTTTTTATTCTCATTACTCTAGGAGGTGGGTCAAAAAGGATCTTGCTGTGATTTATGTCAAAGAGTGTTCTGCCTATGTTTTCCTCTAATAGTTTTATAGTGTCTGGCCTTACATTTAGGTTTTTAATCCATTTTGAGTCTATTTTTGTGTATGGTGTTAGGGAGTGTTCTAATTTCATTCTTTTATATGTAGCTGTCCAGTTTTCCCAGCACCACTTATTGAAGAGACTGTCTTTTCTCCATTGTATATTCTTGCCTCCTTTATCAAAGATAAGGTGACCATATGAGCGTGGGTTTATCTCTGGGCTTTCTATCCTGTTCCATTGATCTCTATTTCTGTTTTTGTGCCAATACCATACTGTCTTGATTACTGTAGGTTTGTAGTATAGTCTGAAGTCAGGGAGCCTGATTCCTCCATCTCTGTTTTTCTTTCTCAAGATTGCTTTGGCTATTTGGGGTCTTTTGTGTTTCCATACAAATTGTAAAATTTTTTGTTCCAGTTCTATGAAAAATGCCATTGGTAGTTTGATAGGGATTGCATTGAATCTGTAGATTGCTTTGGGTAGTATAGTCATTTTCACAATATTGATTCTTCCATTCCAAGAACATGATATATCCCTCCATCTGTTTGTGTTGTCTTTGATTTCTTTCATCTGTATCTTATAGTTTTCTGCGTACAGGTCTTTTGTCTCCTTTGGTAGGTTTATTCCTAGGTATTTTTTTTATTTTTGTTGTAATGGTAAATGGGATTGTTTCCTCAATTTTTCTTTCTGATCTTTCATTGTTAGTGTATAGGAATGCAAGAGATTTCTGTGTATTAATTTTGTATCCTGAGGCTTTATTAATTTCATTGAGAAAACCATAGTTCAAAAAGACACATGCACCCCAGTGTTCATTGCAGCACTATTTACAATAACCAGGACATGGAAGCTACCTAAATGTCCATCAACAGAGGAATGGATAAAGAAGATGTGGTACATATATACAATGGAATATTACTCAGCCATAAAAAGGAACAAAATTGGGTCATTTGTAGAGATGTGGATGGACCTACAGACTGTCATACAGAGTGAAGTAAGTCAGAAAAAGAAAAATAAATATCATATATTAACACGTATATGTGGAATCTAGAAAAATGGTATAGATGATCTTATTTGCAAAGCAGAAGTAGAGACACAGACATAGAGAACAAATGTATGGATATCAATGGAGATGGGAGGGGTGGGAGGAATTGGGAGATTGGGATTGACATATATACACTGTTGATACTATGTATAAAATAGATAACTAATGAGAACCTACTGTATAGCACAGGGAATTCTACTTGATGTTCTGTGGTGACCTAAATGGGAAGGAAATCCTAAAAAGAGGAGGTATATGTATACATATAGCTGATTCACTTTGCTGTACAGTAGAAACTAACACAACTTTATAAAGCAACTATACTCCAATAAAAATTAGTTTTAAAAAAAAGAAAGAAAAAAAAAGAAAATAGAAGTTTAAGAAACTTGTATCAGTGGTATTCAACCCTAGTTACACATTTGAGTCACCTGGGAACTTTCAAAAACTACTGATGTTCAGGTCAAAACCCTAAAATTTTGACTTATTTGGTCTAAGATGGGCCATGGACTTTGGAATTTTTCTTTTAAAGTTCCTAAGGATACCAATGTGAAGAACAACCGTGATACTTCCTGACACTTTCAATATTCATTATCTGGACAGAAATTCACTAATTATTTGTCTTTTCATCTAAACCTTTAGTGTAATCCTAAGGGTTTCTTAGAGCCCTTTACATGACCAGAGTTTGCTTTCTTTTCTCATTAGTCATATTCCATTAACCACCAATCAGGTAAAACAAAAACAAAGCAGAGAGAGAGAGAGAGAGAGACTCATGATTAGCATTGCAAAATCATTTTACGTGTTCTCCCCTCAGATGTGATATGACTTTCTTCTTGACGCCATTGGTTTCTCTCATGCTTATCATGGTTGTGGCGATCATACATATAGTCATGGAGAGTGTTGGCACACTCCTCTCTCTATTTTTATATATGCTTTCCAGATGTGTTCACTTAGCATCTAAATATTGTTATGTCAGTCAAATGTTCACTTACCATTGCTTATTTGAGAACTAGGCTGTTATTAGTGAGACTGGTTTCAAATCCTGGTTCTGTCACCAACTGTTGATGGTGATCCTATCTGTAAAATTGTTAAATTGATATCTCAGTGGCATCCTCCAGCTTTAAGATTCCAAAGCAATGACTTTATGTGATGAGCTTGTCTAATACTCTTATATTCACAGAGATTTTGGAGGCGGGAGCAGGGGGCTAGCTTTAAAACCTTTTCCTACTCTAGGCTTAGTAAGAGACCTTCCACATTTCTCTGACATAGTCTGGGACTTCTTCCAATGTTTTCCAGTGCTCATTATGGCATGCCTTTGCTTCATACCTCAACTCCTATTAACTGACATTTGCTGGAGAAATCTCAAAAATCTTGTAGAATTAGACTACGTGGCTAAATCCTTATATGCATTTCTCAGTTCCTTAACTGTAATTTATGCTTTCAATTTCTGCAAAACCTCTACCTAACTCAATTATTTCCTCTGTTTCATATCTACACTGGCTTTCAAAATATTTTCAACTATTTTATCTTTAAGTTTTGTCATAGTAGGCTTTTTTAACTCCCCCAATTGGCCACCATTGATCTTCATTCTCTTCAACAACATAGAACTCTAAAACATCTATGAATGTGCCTTGATTCTCTCATTTCCATGTTAGCCAAGGTCTACACAGGCTTATTATTTATACTTTTATTTTTGCTATTTTTGTTTCAAATGAATTGTCCTTAACATTCCTTGTTGATTTTTGTAATATAAATATTCTCTTTTTAAAAAGCTTTTCCTCCCTCCCTTTTTACTGTTTTCTTCATATTCATGTTAAATACTGTATTATTCACGGTACTCTGAGAGTAGAGATTAGTTATAGGCTTTTTATTTGTCCTTCCAACACTGCTCTTAATATTTTTTTATATTCCTGGTCAAAATCCTTCTCATTTGTCCACTTAACTTCAGTTATACTTTTTCTGATTAGGCAAAGGTAACTTTCAATTTGCATATCTAATTATCTGGCTTTTGGTAAATAAATTAATCCTACAATTAAGCCCATTTTCCAATTTTGCAAGCGCATTCCAGATTATCAGCATATGAAATTAGAGAAGTATCTCTCCTAAGGTTTTTGAAATAGATTTAAATTATTTCCTTCACATGCTACTTTTTGTCACCTCCCTCATCTATTCAGTAAACTATTCATTCAAAAAGTATTTGAGCATTTTTTTCATACCCAGTATCTGTGATACAAAGAAAATAAGATGTCCACATTATCCAGGTGTTCAGTTTCAAATGAGGAGACGTATGTGAACAAATAATTACAACGTGTGGTAAAGCTCAAACCACCAAATGTGACTCTCAACAGCGGCATCCTGAGGAGCTTTAGAAGAAATAGTCCAATCTCCATGACCTCTCTTAGATCAAGTAAGTCAAAATTTTAGGGATTTGACCTAAGCATCAGGTTTTTGAAGTTCCAAGGTGATTCAAATGTGTGGCTTGGGTTGCGCACCCTTGTAGTAGGAAAACAAAGTAGAAAGTACTTATCTCTGCCTGGAGTGAGGAGAAAGTAAAGCTTTTTACAGGGGCCAGCAGTGAAAGGTAAGGCCAGCACATCAGGCTTGGCAGGGTAGGGAGGAAGCATTTCAGGCAAGCGGAAGAACAGACGTAAACCCAAGGCAGGAAACAGTGTAACACGTAGGTCAGCGTAGCTGGAAGACAGTGTGAATGAGGTGGAGAGGAGGAGACAATCATGCAAAGATAGGACTTAACTGGATTGTGAAAGGTTTCAAAAAGTTCACATTTTGTCCTACAGAAATGAAAAACTATTGTGGAAACTTCTTCCTACTGCAGGGTTTGCCATCATGGCCAACACAGGAGAAGCCCCCAGGAGAAGCTGATTCAGTAGGCTTAGAAGAGGCTCAGATAGCATTACTTCAGCAAATACCCCAGGTCATCTGATGATCCTGTGAGTCTGGGAAACACCAACTTAAATAATACAATCTCTAGGGGATGGGAGAGTAGCTGTAGGGCCGTTAAAGTCTTTGGCTAGAAATTAACTTGGAAGTTTGGATTTTGTGTTAATCATATTATCTGATGAAATCTAGAGCTTATGCAGGAAAAGGAGAATATGCAAATAAAAGAACTGGCTGTAAATATGATATAGACTAGCAATGTCCAATAGAAATATAATGTGAGCATATAATTTTGTTTTTATGTAATTTTATGTAATTTGAAAGTTTTCTAGTTGCCACATTTTTAAAAAAGTAATGTATTTTATTGAACCCAATATACCCAAAATACTATTATTTCAACATATAATCAATATCAAGATTATTAATGAAATATTTTATACTCTTTTGTTTGCACTAAGTCTTCAAAATCTGGGGTGTACAGCACATCTCAGTTTGGGACTCACAGCCCTTCAAGTGCTCAAGAGGTCCATGTGTCCAGTGGCTACTGTATCAGACAGCACAGAACTAGACAAAAGTTACACGGTTTTCTGCCCCATGGCTTAAGAAGCCAAAATGATGAGCTATGGTGGTGAATCTCACAAGGACAGAGAGAAATGTGTTTCCCTGTAGATTTACTCACTTGTTTATAAACAGTAGAATGGACTGCCTTATAAATCCAATGAGTTCATTTTCACTGATTAACTCTAAGCAGTGGTTAGACCACAATCTTGGTAAAAAGTTGAGGAGGGGGTTCACGTATCATGACACAAAACATCAGATGACATGATCTCTAAAGTTAATTCCCGCTCAAACACTTCAGGTCTGACACACTGTATTTGCGGTCACACATCAGGCTTAGATTATTTCTTGACGTATATATATTCTCTCTGTCTCTCTCTCACACACAACATATATACACATATATTTACATGTATGTGTGAGTGTGTATCATTTACTCAACCACAATACAATCTCTAGTCTCCTATTCCTAATGGTCTGCCATAATCATCATAGAACAGTTTAAAAATGCCTTGGGGGGCTTAATTTCCAAAATATACAAACAGCACATACAACTCAACAACAAAAAAACAAACAACCCAATCGAAAAATGGGCAGAAGAACTAAATAGACATTTCTCCAAAGAAGAGATACAGATGGCCAACAGGCACAGGAAAAGATGCTCAACATGGCTAATTATTAGAGAAATGTAAATCAAAACTACAATGAGGTATCACCTCACACCCATCAGAAAGGCCATCATAAAAAAATCTACAAATAACAAATGCTGGGAAGGGTGTGGAGAAAAGGGAACCCTCCTACACTGTTGGTGGGAATATAAATTGGTGCAGCCACTATGGAAAACAGTGTGGAGGTTCCTCAAAAAATTAAAAATAGAGTTGCCATATGATCCTGCAATCCCATTCCTGGGCACATATCCAGACAAAACTATAATTCAGAAAGATTAATGCATCCCAATGTTCATTGCAGCATTATTCACATTAGCCAAGACATGAAAACAACCTAAATGTCCATTGACAGATGAATGGATAAAGAATATGAGGTACATGTATAAAATGGAATACTACTCAGCCATAAAAAGAATGAAATAATACCATCTGCAGCAACATGGATGGACCTAGAGATTACCATACTAAGTGAAGTCAGTCAGAAAAAGAAAGACAAATACCATATGGTATCACTTATACGTGGAATCTAAAATATGACACAAATGAACTTACCTACGAAACAGAAACAGACTTACAGACATAGAGAACAGACTTGTGGTTGCCAAGGGGGAAGGAGAGTAGGGGAGGGATGCACTGGGAGTTTGGGATTAGCAATTGAAAACTATTATATACAGAATGGATAAGCAACAAGGTCCTACTGTATAGCACAGGGAACTATGTTCAATATCCTGTGATAAACCACAATGGAAATTAACACAACATTGTAAATCAACTATACTTCAATATAATAAATTTTTAAAATAAAATAATAATTAAAAAAATAATAAAATAAAAAATTCCTTTGGACCATGGTTGAATTTGTAATGAACACACAGTCTTTAATTCTGGCCTTGTTGTCATCAACCTTAAATCTTTCTCCCCTCCTTGGAATCCTCTAACCTTTGTGTTTTCTCTAGTGTGAAGAACATTTCTCTGTAATTTAAAGCTGATGGAGAGTACTATGTAATTGGGATTTAAACACATCAAATGTGCCTTTTATGATCACCATCACTATGTAATTATTACAGAGTCCACTATGCAGACCTTTAGGTAGTTATTCATGTAACTTTTTATTTACCACATCTAAATGATCTTCCTCCAGGCAATACTCTCCCCCATCACTCCGCCCAAGCACTGCTCTCTACTGTTACTGTGTTCTTCTACATTTGTTATTCTCCCACCTTCACCTGTGGGCCTCTTTCCAAACTCTTCCCATAGCCATTTTTCTATAAGTTACAAATTTGATACTGATCTTTATATTTCAAAAAATTCACACACTTTTCTGGTACTGATTTTATGGCTTTTTCCTTCACGTTCTTCCTCACTTTTAATGACAAATATTCATCACTGATTACATCTTCCACCTCCTTTCAAGAGACACCTTTCTAAGCTGCTACAGTCTATTCAAATCCACTTCATTAGAAACAGCTGTCTTTATCTTTTTTTTCTCAGATTATGCCTCTTACACAGGTAAAGGGCACTCCAAAGCCAAACCAAATAGGCAGTGCAATGTACCTAGTTGGCCTAACAGCTATAGATAGAAAATAATATTTACAATATGTTTGTGGTGTTGTCATACTCATGGTACCTGGGTAGTAAGCAAATTACATTAACAATTTTTAAAGCTTTTTCAGTGACTTTATTCTTTTTTCACTCCTGACCATTTTCCCCCAACTTTAGTGATAAATATAATTATAATATATTTAAAGTGTACAAAGTAATGGTCTGATACACAGTTAACCCTTGAACAACATGGGTTTAAACTGTGTACATTCACTTATAAATGGATTTTTTTAAAATAAATTCACACTACATTACTACTATAATCACAGTTGGTTGAACCTGAGGATACAGAACTGCAGATACAGAGGGCTGACTGTAAAGTTATACACAGATTTTCAACTATCAGGGGGTCGGTGTTCCTAACTCATAGATTGTTCAAGGGTCAACTATACATATACATTGTGAAAAAATGCCCACAATCAAGTTAATTAACACATCTGTCACCACAAATAGTCACCTTTTTTTTTTTTAGTCACCTTTTTTGTGTGTGTGAGAATGTTTAAGATCTATTCTCTCAGCAAATTTCAATTATACAATACAGTACTGACTACAGTCACCATGCTATACATTAGATCCTCAGAACTTACTTATAACTAAAAGTTTGTACCCTTCTACTATCAACCTCTCCCCATTTTCCCCATCCCTAGCCCCTGGCAACCACCAAATTACTCTCTGTTTCTGTGAGTTCGATTTGTTTGGTTTCGTTTTGTTTTTTAGATTCCACGTATAAGTGATACCATGCAGTATTTATTTTTCCACCTGCCTTATTTCACATAGCATAATGCCCTCCAGGTTCATCTATGTTGTCACAGATGGCAAGATTTCTTTCTTTTATTAGGCTGAAATTTCTATATATATATTTATATGTATATATATATATAAATATATATATATATATATATTACATTTTCTTTATCCATCTATCCATCAATAGACACTTAGGTTGTTTCCATGTCTTAGCTATCGTGAATACTGCTTCAATGAACATGGGAGTGCAGATGTCTCTTCAAGATAGTGATTTCCTTTCCTTTGGATATATACACAGAAGGGGGATTGCTGGATCATATGGTAGTTCTACTTTTAATTTTTTGAGGAACCTCCATAATGACTGTACCAATTTACATTCCCACCGACAGTATACAAGGGTTCCCTTTTCTCCACATCCGTGCAACCACTTGTTATCCTTTGTCTTTTTTATAATAGTCATCCTAACAGATGTGAGATCATATCTCATTATGGTTTTGACTTGAATTTCCCTGATGATTAGTGATTTGAGCATCTTTACATGTACCTGTTGGCCATATGTATGTCTTCTTTGGAAAACTGTCTATTTGGATACTTTGCCCATTTTTAATTGGGTTATTTGTATTAGTTCCTTGTATATTTTGAATACTAATCCCTTACTGGATATGTGGTTTGCAAAAATTTTCACCCATTCCATAGATTGCCATTTCATTTTGTTGATGGCTTCCTTTGCTGTGCAGAGCTTTTTAGTTTGATGTAGTCCCACTTGTTTCTTTTTATCTCCTTTGTTTATAGTTTAAAATCCAAAAAATCACTGCCAAGACCAATTTCAAGGAGCTTATCCCTTATGTTTTTTCTAGGAGTTGTATGGTTTCAGGTCTTATGTTCAGGTCAGGATCCATTTTGAGTTGATTTATATGTATCATGTAAGATAGGGGTTCAGTTTAATAGATTTGCATGTGTATATCCAGTTTCCCAAAATCATTTTTTGAAAAGACTATCCCTTACCCATTGCGTATTTTTGGCACTTTTGTCAAAAATTAATTGACCATATATGCGTGGGTTTATCTGGGATCTCTATTCTGTTTCATTGATCAATGTGTCTGTTTTTAATGCCTATCCTATACTGTTTTGATTACCATAGCTCTGTAACATAGCTTGAAATCAGGAAGTACGATGCCTCAGTCTTTGTTCCTCTGGCTCAAATTCCTTTGGTTATCTGTGATCTGTGTGGTTCCATACAAATTTTAGGATTTTTTTTGTTTGTTTCTCTGAAAAATGCCATTGGAATTTTGATACAGATTATACTCGATCTGTAGATTGCTTTGGGTAGTATAGACATTTTTACAATGTTCATTCTTCCAATCCTTTAACATAGACTATCTTCCCATTTATTTGCATCTTTTTCAATTTCTTTCATCAATGTTTTAGTTTTCAGTGTTCAGATCTTTCATCTCCTTGGTTAAATTTATTCTTAAGTCTTTTACTCTTTTTGATGCTATTGTAAATGGGATTGTTTTCTTAAAGTCCCTTTCTGATAGTCCCTTGTTAGTGTATAGGATACAAATGGACTTTGTATATTGATTTTGTATCTTGCAACTTAGTTTACTGATTAGTTTATTAGTCCTAATAGTTTTTAGGTTTTCTACATATATGATCATATCATCTGTAAGCAGAAACAATTTTACTTCTTCCTTTGTGATTTGGTAGCTTTTAATTCATTTTCTTGCCTACTTGCTCTGGATAGGACTTCCAGGACTATGTTGAATAGAAATGTCAAGAGTGGTCATTTTTGTCTTGTTCCTGATCTTAGGGGAAAAGCTTTCAGCTTTTCATTGTTGAGTATGGTGTTTGTTAGCTGTGGGCTTGTCACATACAGCCTTTATTATGTTGAGGTACATTCCATCTATACCTAATTTGTTGAGAGTTTTTTTTCATGAAAGTATGTCGAATTTTGTCAAATGCTTTGTCTGCATCTACTGAGATGATTATGATTTTTATCCTTAATTTTGTTCATGTGGTGAATTACATTTATTGATCTGTGGATATTGAACTACCTTGTATCCCAAGAATAAATCCTAATGGATCACAGTGCATAATCCTTTTAATGTACTGTTAAATTCAGTTTGCTAATATTTTGGTGAAGATTTTTCTACCTATGTTTGTCAGGGATATTGGCCTGTAATTTTCTATTCTTGTAGTACCCTTGTCTGGCTTTATTATCTAGGTCATGCGGACCTCATAAAATGAGTTGGGAAGTGTTCCCTTCTCTTCAATTTTTGGGAAGTGTTTGAGAAGGACTGGTATTAACTCTTCTGTAAATGTTTGGTAGAATTCACCAGTGAAGCCATCTGGTCCTGCACTTTTCTTTGTTGGGAGGTTTTTGATTACCAATTCAATCTCTTTATTCATAACTGGTCTATTCAGATTTTCTATTTATTCATGATTATGTCTTGGTAAGTTCTATGTTTTTAGAAATTTGTCTATTTCTTCTAGGTTATCCAATTTGTTGGCACAAAATTGTTCATAACAGTCCCTTGTGATCCTTTTTGTTTCTAAGACATCCATTGTAATGTCTCCTCTTTCATTTCTAACTTTGAGTCTTCTCTCTTTTTTCCTAATTAGTCCAGCTGATCCTTTCTTTTGTTTGATCTAGCCTGCTGTTGAACCCCTCTATTGAATTTTTCAGTTCAGTTTTTGTATTATTTACCTCTATGATTTCCGTTTGGTACTTTTTTGTATTTTCTTCACCTTTGTTGACATTTTCACTTTGTTCATGCTCTCCTGACCCTGGTGACCATGTTTATGATCACTGTTTTGAAATCTGTCAGATAAATCACTTATCTCTGTTTCATCAAGGGCAGTTTCTGGAGATTTAGCTTTTCCTTTTGTTTGGAATATATTCCTCTGTTTTTTCATTTTTCTTCACTCTTTGTATTGGTTTATGTGCATAAGATAAAAAAGCCACCTCTCCCAGTCTCAACATGCACACCTCATATAGGAGATGCACCTCATCAGTATGCCCAGCCCAAGCTCCTCGTTGCCTGTCAAACCTTGTGATTGTCCAAGCTGCTGTTTCTGTTCTTAGAGACTCCCAGTAGATGAGGGGGTGCCAAAACTCAAGAGTGTCCTAAAGCTGTGAGAAATGTCCCCAAGCCTGTTAAGCCTCCCAGATTACTAGTTGCCTGCTCCTTCAGCTCCCCAATGCAGGCTAGTTGGAAGCCCAACTTTCAGGCGGCAGCCAGGAAAGTCAGGGTGTTAGATATGCAATCTAGTGCCTATCGGAGAAATCCGGAGCTGGGTATTTTGGCCTACTCATTCTGTGCTGAGTCAGAGGGAATGGCCACTGAGAGTGCTTTTGTGCCCAAATAGAATTGCCTCTTTGTTTTCCGTGGTCCTTGGGGACTTGGGAATGCTGTGCCTCATTAGGTCCCAGAGCTAGGTGATTTGGGGGCTAGGCCCTCAGGTTGCAGCTGTAACAGTTGGGGCGCTAGACGTGTGGACAACCTTCTTCCAAAGAGAATTACTGTTGGAATAAGCTGGAGAGAGATAGCAGGGAAGATGCCCACCACCCCTTTCAGGCTCCCAGGAGAAGGCCAGTCCACTCCAATTCTTACATAAACCACACCCATGATGTATCATCTACAAATTCCACTTTAGAATGGAATTAGAACTTTGACACTCATGAAACAATCTAATGTAGTATCCTTCTAGATTGTACAATTTTGTTTTCCTTCTTTTGCTATTGTTATGACCACACCTAATTAGACAGTAGCATTTTTAAACTAGTCTTTCCAAAGTATTTCAACATAATGCTACAAATAATTCATTCCTTTCATATAATTTCATTGGTTTGCACAATATTTAAATTTTTAATGACAAGAAATATAACTATCACAAACAGGTTTGGGAGCAATTGACTCTTGGTAAGCACACAACTCAACCAGCAGCAGGAAAAGTGTGTGTGTGGACATACTACAGAGTATTATGTCAGTCCATACATTTCACAGAAGGAATGAAACACATTAGTCCCTCTAGGTAGTCAGATAAATCAGCAGTCCCCAACCTTTTTGGCACCAGGGATTGGTTTCGTGGAAGACAATTTTTCCATGGACTGGGAAGGGGTGGGGGATGGTTCAGGTGGTGATGTGAGCAATGGGGAGCGGCAGATGAAGCTTCGGTCGCTGGCCTGCCGCTCACTTCCTTTGCGCGGTCCAGTTCCTAACAGGTCACGGACCGCTACATGGTCCGTGGCCTGGGGCTTGGGGACCCGTGAGATAAATGATGATCAGTTAGGAGAGCTTCTATTCCACTTAACTTTTTAAACAAGATCTTTACTACTCTTTTCCTTAACTTTTCAAAATTTTATGCTGTATGCAGAATACCTTGATGGATTATAACTGCTATAGCCTGCTCTACAGAGTTTTAGTTTCCCTAAAAAGATTGCTAAAATACAGAGAAACTGTTTGTTAAATCTTTATGCAGCCAATAATAATATTTAAAACTCCCAATTTAGAGGTAAATTATCATACTTTTAATGATTATACAGTCAAACAAATATTTGAGTCAACTATATTTGAAGCACTGTTCCTATTTCATTCAGAAAACTAAAAATAATTTTAATTTATTCGTTCAGACATAAGATAATTTTTTTCAGAGTTTCTATTGGCAACTTTCTATGTCTATTTTATTTTTCTTAAAATTTAAATCATGAAGTTTCTACAACATTATAGAAAACTTATGAATAAGGCCAAAGTGGCTGATTTTCCACAACCAAATGAAAAAGTAATTTGATTGTTTATTTTACCTACTAGTCTTTTCATGTGTGTTTTTCTATATAACAATGCACAAGTTGTATATCTTGCTTTATGTCTTCACCTAATACTAAATCACAAGCATTCTCATGTTTTTATGTGGTCTTCATACTTTTATGTATAATTGCTGAAAAGAGTCCAATGAGAAGAAGTAGCCCAGTTTATTTAACAGCTTCTATGTTCAACATTTATATTATTTTCAATTTTGAGAAATCATAAATAATGCTGCAATGATGATCTTTATCATATAACTTTAATTCTTTTCAGGAAAAAAATATATCTAGGATAAATTCTCTAAAGTAGGACTAATAGTGCAAAGGATATGAAGTTCTTATGATTTTTAATATTTATTACCAAATCGCTTTTTGTTACAATGGATTTATATCCATAAAATATAGTACCACATATATGGTTTTTTGTATAAAACTCTGTAAGAAAGTAGATAAATTTTATAATGTTCAGTAATGTATTATAGAAGGAATAAATTCATAAAATACAATTGTGTGCATTTGATAACATAAGAGAGATGGAAGAAAGTAAGGGTATATAGAGTTTAACTGCAGAGCTATTTTAACACAGTTGCAGTACAATAAATTCTAATTTGTTCCCATCTTAACCAGCATTGGATATTATTTTTATTTTTTGTTAGTTTAAAAATTTAAAAATAAATGGGTAAAGAAGATGTGGTGCATATATACAACGGAATACTACTCAGCCATAAAAAAGAATGAAATAATGCCACTTGTAGCAACATGGATGGACCTAGAAATTATCATACTAAGTGAAGTAAGTCAGACAGAAAAAGACAAGTACCATATGATATCACTTATATGTGGAATCTAAATTATGACACAAATGAACTTACCTATGAAACAGAAACAGACTCACAGACATAGAGAACAGACGTGTGGCTACCAAAGGAAAGGGGGAGTGGGGGAGGGAAGGATTGGGAGTTTTGGATTAGCAGATGCAAACTACTATATATGGAATGAATAAACAATAATGACCTACTGTATAGCACAAGGAACTATATTCAATATCCTGTGATAAACCTTAATGGAAAAGAATATGAAAAAGAATGTATATATGTAAAACTGAGTCACTTTGCTGTACAGCAGAAATGAACACGACATTGTAAATCAACTATACTTCAATAAAATAAATTTTTAAAAATAAATAAATTTTTTTAAAAGTTAAAAAATACACTTAGCCACATAGTTAACATAATTTAAATTAATATGTGTTTATAGACATTTACATAGAGGGTAAAACTTAGGAAAAGCAAAGGGATATTTAACAGAAAATCAGGAGACTGTTTCCCTCTGGGATGGAGGTTGTAAGGGTGAGATGTCATGGGGGGGGGCGGGGTAATCCATGATACCGGTAGAGTTCCCTTTCTTCACCTTGTGTACTCAGCACCAAAATTGTTTTTATTATTTTATGCATGCTTCTGCATATATGATCTTTTTCACAATAAAAATAACTTTAAAAATCAGATGCATGGATAATAGCCCATCATTCTCAGCTTTCGTTTGCATCGCTAGTACGCGTTATAGAGAAGGTGGTGATGATGGCTCACGCATCCCCTGTGGGTGGACGTCATGCAGCCCTCCTGCAGACAGGAGGTCTCACGGGCACATCCACCCGGTCCTTCCTTCACCAGATCTCCTGAGGCTAGAGATGCTAGTTGTATCCCTGATCCCCTGCTCACAGCAGCAAAATCACAGGAACTTTCCTTCCTTTTCTAAATGTCAGCAGTGCATTCTTTACCCAGAAAAAGCTATATGGTTTCTTCACTCATTAAAAGTGAAAGAAAAACGATTTTACATCAGGAAGAGATGTAAACCAGAAAAAAGAACAAGAAAGCGTGGAGGCAGTTGCAGAGAGAGTGGGTACAGCGCTGCAGCTGCCCACCGCCAAGCCTTTGCTGCCCGTCCTCAAATTACAAGAACCACACCAGCAACACCAAAGTCCGTGGCTGACATGTGGGAGGTTTGTGAATGCCGGATTAGAACTCACTCTTATAAATTAGATCACTTATTCTGAAGAACATGCCAACTACATGCCCACTTTCTGGTTAAAATTTTGATCATGCGTGTCCCTCCACCATGACTGCACCACTGGCATTCCTGTATTATGATTAGTTGCATTGATGCCATTTGCCACATTGTGTTAAGATGCTCAGAAGTTCTTAAGTTCTCACCGCTTAAGCGGTGAGAAGAAAAAACTTACTCACTATTAACACAGTTTCCTTAGAGAAATTAGGAACTCTATATTTTAGGCTTCGCAACTCACGGCAGTATTAGAAAAGCAGTATTCACCTACCTAAGAAAATCCCTCAAATCTCTCGGAGATTCCAGATACTAATTATAAAGTTAGAATGTATTTATGAAAAGTATTTTGAATTCAGAAAAAGTCAAGGCAAAATTATTCACACATTTAAATATAATTATCTTATATCTTACGTATTTATCCGTTTATTCAAATATTTATTGACCACCTATTATTTCCAAAGTGATGGAAAGACACAAATTCTACAAAACAAAACAAAAGGTCATGTTCATACTTCATAGAAGGAAAAAAAAAAAAAGGATTTACATATGAAAAAAGAGTCTAACAAAACATCCTGCTCTAGATGGGTAGCTACAGTCTTGCTCTGAAAAGATATGCCTTTTTGCAGTGAAATAATTTTATTTTATTAAAAGGCTAATCAAAAGATTTTAGACTAGGGCTAGCAATATTTCTAAAATCATGTGGAGATTAGCTACATGAAAAGCTGTGGTGACCTCAGGATGACCATGAAAATATCCAAGCAACAACTTCTTGCCAACATGATATTTATGTCAGAGCACATATGCAAGGATCAAGTTTTTGTGCCTACACAGGCGAGCACAAAACATATGCAAAGCAATGCTTGTTCGTGGAACTCTGGCATTTGGAGAAGAGGATAGTACTTAATCAAATTTACATTTTGCCCTGAGTGACGTAATTTGCAGTACTGTGTGTGCCTAAAGTAACTTGACTCAATTATATTCAAACCCAAAGCCTTCAAAAAGAGAATGATAATATCATGCAGTGATTGCAAAATATCAACAAGAATACATATCATTTTATGTAAGCAGGTGTAGAGACACAATTTTTAATCAACATAGGAGAGCTGCACACACTATAAACTTAAGACCTCAGACATATTTCTTAACAAAATGTTTCCCAATGGAGCACTTTAAAAGTAGTTTTCTGAATTAAACATGTTATTGTTTTCCCATTAAAAGGGAATAAAAGTAATTGAGCAAGGAAAATAGATTTATGTATATTTACAAGCAGAATCTCTGAAGAAAAAGCAAACCCCTGGATATTAAGATTAGGAAACAGAGTCTTACATTGTTGGTCTTCAGAAGTCTTCCATCTATCCTTCTTACCACTGGGGTTTGGATAAAAGCCATTCAGACCCATGGGTTTAAAAATGACTTTTTGCTTAAACCTTGATGCTTACTAGCAATGGGATTCCTACATGTACCTTCAAACACTTATTTACATTATCAGATGAAATACCAGTTGGGAATAAATAGGTACACAGCCATATTGTAAACCATTTCAGGCTTTATAGATTAATAAAGTTGTAAAGTTATTTCATTCTGGTATGTTGGAGCCCAGTTCTTCTCTCAAAAGTAATAATCAGCTAAATATGGGAGATAGAATTATATCTGCATTAAAAAAGATATCATGATTTTAAAAATAAACATAATTTAAAATACACATTTTAAACATTCATTTTTTTTGGAAATGTACATGAAATTAATGTGTTTTCCAGAGTCTAATATTTTTAAATATCCCTCGTGTTTAAGACAGTGTCTAAAGAATTAGGCATTAGAACCATCTTAACTGTTTGCCAGCTAGGGTATTATTGCAGAGTATTAAATGTTTTATAAGTCAATATCCCTCCTTTGTGGCGTATTTCCTTCTGAGAAGGAACAACAATAAAAGATTACTAGTACCTAGGAAAAGGAAGTGAGTTTACTTATATTCTTGTATGTTTTTATTACTTGTATGCTGTATTTACCAGGTTAAATACATTATAAGCTATTCCCTGCTTCCAAGGAAATTTGGCACCTTTGGAATCACAGATGATCTTTTGTGTCTCCAGGGTACCATTTAAAACTCACTATTTTGTAATTAATTTGTGGAGTTTCTTAAATGGTCCTAAGTGCCTGCTCTTACTTAACTCATCTTGAGACATTAGTAGTCCTCAAACATGTGTGGTTCAGAATTTTATATTTGGTGGTCCTAGTTAAGCCCCAGAGACTAGCAATCCCTATAATAAAACTGATATTTCATAAGACTCACAGGATTCAATTAGCATAGAATCTGAATTGCTTCCTTCTCTGGGGAAAGGGTCAGAATTCAGATCATTTAGATAATGTGAACACAAATAGAAAACAATTGTTGCACAACTGACTTTTAAAATTCATTTCAGAAATGACAGAGGCATTTAATCCTTACTTTCTGAATGTATGGAGAGTATGATATTAAAAATTCTACACAAAGCAAAATATAACATAAGCCAATTGATAAATATTGACATTATACACACACATAATTTTAACATAATGATCGTATATGTGTGTATAAGGATTGTATTTGTATAAGATTTTGTGTCTATGTGTATGTGTGTGTGTAAATTAAACCTGGGGAAAAAATAACTGTTTTCTCATAAATAAAACACAAAAATTATTATCTAGTACTCAGTTTCTACATTACTTTTGTCCTAGTTATAGCTTTACCCCTGAGTAAAGTATTAATAAATTTTGAAATTGTTTCAAATTATTTGATTATGGACACATTCTCCCATAGCACAGAGCTTCCAACTTCCCAAAGTATAAAAAGAATTTTGTTTTGTTTTGTTTCTTGCCATGTTGTGGTTGGTTGGATGTTGGGGAAGGATGGGAGAAGAGGATGTTATCATATAATGGAAATGAAGTCTCTGGAGTTGTGGCATACTTGTGGTTATCAAACATCTAAACTTTGCTTTTGATTTCAAATCTTGCAAACCCCTTTTATAGGCCACTATTTCTCCATCATAAACTGGTCATTTAAACTGGCCAATGCAAAATCACCCTCTGTATGCTTATGATAAGTCTTTCAAGCCTCCTCCAAACACAAAAGCAATTCTGCAGAAGGATCCACTACTATTCCCTAGGAACAAAGAATCCTGCTTGCACTGGGAAAATTAATAGAAACAAAGATCATTTAGAGCTTAATATATGTCTTATATTCAACCATAAAAAACATTTATCCCACTTTGCAACTGCCTTTCTCTCTTTTATGAAATCGTTCTGTAAGCTTGTACTAGTCTAATGTTTACAGCTTGGTTTCTTTTTTCACTTTAAAACAAGGCATTCAGCCAACTTTAAACACTGCCTACTTCTAGCCAATTGTCCTTTTTTCACTGTCAACATTTTTGTTAAAGAAAAAGCACATGACCTTTAAAAAGAAGTTGTAAGGCTCACTCCAGTCAAGTAGTAGAGAAATTCTATTGAGATGGTGGTGATGTCTGATAGTCACTGCAGGTCATTTCTTGGAATGGTGTCTCCCAAATTCTTAATTTCCTCCCTGTAGTTTTGGTTGCTGATTTAACCCTCTATGCAGTTTTGAATTGAAAATAGGGCAAGGCCATGACCATTTAATCATTCATTATTACAGATAAGAGGTATGAAACACTCCACTATCTAAATCCCCTACAATGCATAATCCCATTTAATCCTCACAACAATCCACTTAGGGTAATAATATTATTTTTCTTTTACAATGAAGAAATTGAGGCTCAGAGAAACTAAGTATCTTACATAAGGTAATTGCCAGTCATTAAGTGACTTCATGGCCAAAGTACAACTCAGGTTGCTTAAGTCGTGTACTTTAACCAGTACACCAAGCATGTATTGAGTACACATGCATTGAGCCCATGTATTTTAGATGTGGCTTTGGAAGTATATATGCATGTAGATGTGTATGTGTACATATGTATGTATCCATGTACATATGCATGCATGCATGTATCTGTGTACCTATGCATATATTTTTATACTTATTTATATCGCCAGCTTACTATCTTGACAGAAAAAAGTAAAACACAGTATAATGGGGGGAGGGGGAAGAGTACATAATTGTTAAATTACTAGTATAAAGAAATGGTTTTTATTTTGAAGGAACTGCCAAACTATATTCCAAAGAGATTGTACCATTTTATATTTTTACAGTTACGTATGAGATTTCCAGATGCTCTACATCCTCTAAAGCATTTGGTATTGTCAATCTTTTTCCAATTTGTGTTTTAATTTGCATTTCCTTGAGAATCGGTGATGTTGAACACTTTTTAATGTGCTTATTAGTAATTCATATGTCATTTCTGTGAAGGGTTTGCTTAAATATTTTGTCCATTTTTTATACAATTATATATTTTATTGAGTTGTAGTATATATATATACTCTATATATTCTGAATATAAGCCCTTTGTCAAATGTACTTGTTATGAATATTTTCTTCCAAAAAAAAAAAAGAAATGGTCTTTAAATATTTTTCCAGAGATACATACATGTAAAACATACTCTCAACCAAAATGTTATAGCTTACATAAAAAGGAGCCCAAATAATGTCCAATTCCAGCTTGATGGCTTTAAATAAAGGAAGGCAGATACAAAATAATAGCATTATAATATGAATTGATTGATTCATTTATTTATTCAATAAATATTTATTAAGCAAGAGAAATAATGATGAAGAAAAATATATTAAGGCCCCTGCCTTAACAGAGTTAACAGTCTAGTGGAAAAAACAGATATTAATCAAATAACCCCATATGTGAAATTCCAGCCAAAGCCAGTGCCATAAAAGGAGCTGGCCATAGGGGAGGTACTTGTCAGGAATGTCAATAAAGTTTCCCTTGAAGTAGCAGTACTTGCTTATAGATCTGAAAGATGAGGAAGCAAAAAGGAGCTGGAATAGTGCTTCAACCAAAGAGGACAGGCTGTTCAAAGACTCTGGTGGAAGGAAGCAAAGCAAATGGGAGGCACAGAAGATCTGTGGGGCTGTGAGGGGATCAGGTTCCTGTGGATGTTGGGGGGTGCTGGGTGGTAGAGAGCACAGTATTAGAGGAGGCAAGAGATAGACAGGAGTAGCTTCCAATCTGTTCCAATCCATAAAAATATTAGTACAAGTCACTGGAAAGAGCAACAAATTATATGCAAATATCATATAACTGATGCTATCACAACATGCAAATTGAGAACGATTAGTATATAATGATTTCACCAGAATCAGAGAAAGGTCATGCACCAAGGATCTCAGTGGGAGGGTGGGTCTTCATGAAGAGAATGGGACTTCCCTAGCCTTAAAAGAATGGGTATCCATTAGACAGATGGAGAAGAGGAGAAAAGTAGGGAGTCAAAAATGACCAAGGGGAAAAAAATAAAAAATGACCAAGGAGTGGTCATTTACTGAATGGAAACCTGATCATCCAATGCCTTTACTCAGAGTGGACCGGTGCTCTCTCAACCTGGCAAATGCCTGTATACAGGCTGTTGAAACTCCAGTCTGCATCTCCTTTGTTCATATTTGGTTATTTGGGCTCCAGCCCATCATATTTAGTTCTGGACAAAATCCTGGCTGCTGGCTCCATCTACCAGACCTGTCCAATGGTCTCTGTGTATGTTGTGTTGGGGGCAAGGGGTTTAGGAAAAGAGGAGCTCAGGTTCAAATGGAACTTCTCTAGTGCCTTTCACTTGGGAACCACTTTCCAGATGAATGCACAACAATGAAGGGCTCCAGAGGTGAGAATGAATGGAACATACAAGCAAGAGCAACAGTAGAGGACTACATATTTTAAGCAACTCCACCCAGCAACTGTCCCGTAAAGACATCCAGCCATCCTACAGCGCCATGTTGTTTTACAGTATGACAGAATAAAGCTTTTTCCTAGAGAAATACATTATCAAGATCACAGCTATCATACACACTCACTGTCAACTTTACAAGTTGTTTTCAATAACACCCACAATCAACCTTAAGAGACTATCTATTAGATAATGATATATTATATAAATTTGTGAAAATGATAACGTACGTAAAACACTTCAATATAGAACGCAGAGAATCATTTTTATAGTCAATGAAAAGACATATGCTATTTTTTATTTCTCTCTTCTGCATCAAAGATATGTAAAGATCATTTGTAATTAAAAAGAAAAAGAAAACCTACATGTTTAGCAATAGGTGACTGGCTAAAAAAATTACAGTCCATCTGTACAATGAAATACTCTGTAATGGCTATTCAAAAAATGAAATAGATATTTATGTGTTGACATGGAACTAACAACAGACTATTTAGTTTAAAAAAGCAAGGTACATACAGTGTGTATAGTTTGGGTCAAGCAAGGCTAGGTATACGTATATGTATGAAAGTGTTCTGAAAGGTAAATAAGAAACAGTTTGAACGGTTGTCTGAGGTGTGGGACTGGAGGTTTAGAGCTAAAGGAAGGTTTGATTTTCATTGATCTACTGTCCTGTTTGAATATTTTTCAACCATGTGCATATGCTTTTTTAAAATAATTTTAAAAAGCTAAGCTTGGTTTCAAATGTTAACTATTTGCTATAAAGACATAGGCAAAAAATAATAATAATAATAATGTAAAACCAGAAAGAACTAGGTAGTAAATCACAGTGAACTTTCTGTTGTTATATTATTGCTTCCTGCTCTCATCTGTCTCAAAGCCTAATTCTATAGACTCAAAATAAGCATGACAGTATAACTGTTGGCAGGCAAAGACAAAAGTTTTGGTTCCTCCTCCAATTTCCTTTCATGGTCATTAAATTCCTCCTTTCCAGTTTGCATAGCTGGGCAAATGGTTAGAGATTGGAGATTTTTTTTTTATAAACAAAAATCCTTGCTGGCTATAATTTTCATTTGTTTATTTTATTACTCAGTCTATCCTGAAATAGAACCTTAAATTATTACCCATTTTGTTGTTGACATAACTAAACTTCAAACTAATAAACAAATTCTTCAAGACTTTTTTAGTCTTCACTAGATATACTCTTAAGAGTCATAGAATAGTTCGAAATTTGGTTTCCCAATTTAAAATAGCCATTCAACAGAATGACTGCATCAAATTATCTTAGTATTTCTAAGTCATGATTCACCTGAAATTCTCATCCAAAACTTCATGGTTAGTGAACTGATATGGGCTCAGCTGATCTTACAAATAACTATGAATGAGAAAACCAGAGTCTCTGGTCCCCTCTTCCTACCCCAACCCCTCAATCCCTCATACCCACTTTAACCACATGATGTTCTCCAAGCCTTATAAATCACAACATTCTTTGCATTATCTGTTGGTCTCAAAGAGTACAGAGCTTAAATAGAAAATTTACAAAACTCAGTTCTTCTGGGACAGACATGACAAAAATTCAAAAGTGCTTTTATCTTTAAATCACCATGACCTTCCTGTAGCCAAGATAAATTCTAATTAAGGGATAATTATACCCAAATCTCCAGCTACATTAATTTACCAAAGATCAGTAACACAGGTGTATTCATTTCTCAAATATGTTTGAACTGTACACTTAAGATTTGCACATTATCTGAAAGTGAAATTAAGAAAACAATTCCATTTACTATAGCATCAAGAAAGAATAAAATACCTAGAAATAAATTTAACCAAGAAGGGGCAAAGCTTGTATACTGAAAACTACAAAACACTGTTTGCAAGAAATTAAAGAAGAGATAAAAAATATATAAAGACATTCCACATTCATGGATTGGAAGACTTGCTATTATTAAGCAAGTCTTTGAACTTGCTTAGTAATAGCAAATTTTAACTGCTTTCTTTACAGAAATGGACAAGCTGATCCTAAAATCATATGGAAATGCAAGAGACCCAAAATAGCCAAAACGATCTTAAAAGAAGAGCAAATTTGGAGGACACACACCTCCTGATTTAAAAACTTTCTACAAAGCTACCACACATTTATGGTCAACTGATTTTCAACAAGACTGCCAAAACCATTCAATGAGGAAAGAACAATCTTTTCAACAAATAGTGCTGAGACAACTGGATATCTACATGCAAAAAGAAAAAAAAAGAAAGAAAGAAAAGAAAGAAAGAAAGAAAAAAAGAATTTAGAACCCTATCACGCATCATAACCGAAAATTAAAATCAAAGACCTAAATGTAAGAGTTAAAATTATAAAAATCTCAGGAAAAAAAAAACATAGGAGTAAATCTTTGTGACCTCAGGTTAGTCAAAGATTTCTTAGATACAAAACAAAGGCACAAGCAATAACAGAAAAAATAAATTAGACTTCATTAAAAGTAAAAACTATTATACTTTAAAGTCCATCACCAAGAAAGTGAAAAGATAGCCTATAGAACAGAAGAAAATATTTGCAAATCATATATTTGATAAGGGAATAGTATCTATACTATATAAAGTCTACAATTTAACAATAAAAAGACAAATAATCCAATTCAAAAAGGGCAAAGAATCTGAGTAGACATTGTCCAAAGAAATATACAAATGACCAATAATTACATGAAAAGATGCTCAACATCATTAGTCATTGGGGAAATGTAAATCAAAACTAGAATGAGATACCACTTCACTCACACTAGGATGGCTATAATTTAAAAATTTAAAAAAAAAAGAGGAAAAGAAAAAGTGTTGAGGAGGATGTGGAGAAATTGGAGCCCTCATATATTTCTGATGGACTGTAAATTGATGCACCCTCTGTAGAAGATAGTTTGGTTTTTCCTCAAAAGGTTAAATATAAAGTTTCTATATGGCCTGCCATTTCCACTCCTAGGTACATACCCAAGACAAATGAAAACATTTGTTCACACAAAAACTTGTAAAAGAATGTTCATAGCAGCATTATTTATATTAACCAAAAAGTAGAAACAATCCAAATGTCCATCAACTGATGAATAAATAAGTAAAAGGTGGTATACCCATATAATGGAGTATTATTAGGCCATAAAAAGGAGGGAAGTACTAATACATGATACCACATGGATAAACATTGATAATATTATGTAAAATGAAAGAAGCCATACACAAAAGGTCACATATTTGTATGATTCCATTTATATGAAATGTCCTGAATACACAAATCCATAGATAGAGAAAGTAGATTAGTGGTTGCCAAGGGCTAGGAGGAGGGAGGAATTGGGTGTGACTACTAATGGTTATGGAGTTCCCATTGAGGGTGATGGTAATGTTTTAAAATCAGATAGTGGTGATGGTTTCACATACTGTGAGTATATATAAAACTAAATTGTTCACTTTAATATAGTTAAAATGGTGGGAAAAAAGACTTGTGCATTTCACTCTATGTAAATTATAACTCAGTAAAGCTAACATGGGGGAATAAAGGTCAGCAACAATTATTTTTAAGAAAGGTGAAGAGGACTTCCCTGGTGGCGCAGTGGTTAAGAATCCACCTGCCAATGAAAGGGACATGGGTTCGATCCCTGGTCCAGGAAGATCCCACATGCCGCGGAGCAACTAAGCCCGTGTGCCACGACTACTAAGCCTGTTCTCAAGAGCCTGTGAGCCACAACTACTTAGCCTGCATGCCACAACTACTGAAGCTCGCGCTCTAGAGCCTGTGCTCCGCAACAAGAGAAACCACCGCAATGAGAAGCCCGTGTACCGCAACGAAGAGTAGCCCCCGCTCGCTGCAACTAGAGAAAGCCCACATGCAGCAACGAAGACCCAACACAGCCAAAAATTAATTAATTAATTAATTAAAAAAAAAAACGGTGAAGAGAAAAGATCAACATCCAACTTTATAAACAGAGGTATCCGCAGACTTCATTTGGTATAAATGTACCAGTGCAAATCTATCACTGATACTATATTGAAACAGCACAATTAGTGATCGTCCAACAGAGCTATCTATATAAACAAAGAGGTGAGAAACAATAAGTGTAATAGGGAAGAACAAATCTGACTCCATATTGGATCTGTTTCTTTTACTTTAACCTTTGTATTCTATTGCTTTGGCTACAAGTTAAGAATGTTACCTATAGCCTGAAATATACAGGATAGCTCATTCTCAAGGCTCTGACCATTAAAGGTATAAACACTTTTCCATTCATATAGAGATAAAAAGTGAGAGTGGCATGGACACATACACACTACTAAATGTAAAATAGATAGCTAGTGGGAAGCAGCCGCATAGCACAGGGAGATCAGCTCGGTGCTTTGTGACCACCTAGAGGGGTGGGATAGGGAGGGTGGGAGGGAGACGCAAGAGGGAGGAGATATGGGGATATATGTATATGTATAGCTGATTCACTTTGTTATACAGCAGAAACTAACACACCATTGTAAAGCAATCATACTCCAATAAAGATGTTAAAAAAAAAAAAAAGGGACGTGGGACACAGTCAGGAGTAGATCACTTTCACTGAATTTCCTTGTCCAAGATTCATGTAGGAAGGCAAAGTGTGTTATTTTGAGGGGCATTTGAAGAAAATGGTAACTTTAACATTACCATGGAAGACTATGTATTAAATACTACAAATAATAATTCTGTTTAATAAAGTAAAAAAAAAAAAAAAGAAATGATGCCCTTGGGGAACCCATGGATACAATGAAAACGATGGAGTGAATGAATAGGGCTTTATAAAAATTAAGGTCTTACTTTAATGACCTCTTCCTATTAACAGCCAGAGAAGGAGCTAGCAAGAGAAATACTGTCTGCAAGCCGTGGACACCAGCCATATAAAGTGCTCTGAAGATCCTTCTCCAGTTATTCTGCTCTGACCTCCAGGAAACAGCTGCCAAACCCTGAGCAGGCTCATGGCTGGGTGAGAGGAGGCACGTGAGGCCTTCCACGGAAAGCCTAATTAGTCATAGAGTCCTGGGCAGAGAAAACACAACTATCACACAATGTGGCACTTTATCAGCAGATTGATCAAAAACCTGTGAATGGGTGGGTCACTATTTTCATTCATCCATTCGACAAGTATTTACTGAGCCCTGCCACGCACCAAGTAGTGTGAGGATACAAGAAAATAGTTATTTTTGCATAACATCCTTTTGTAGGTATCAAGAAAAAATGCAAAATGGCAGGGTCCTCCGCTTACAATCTTGCAATGACTCCTCATTTTTCTAAGAACAAAAGCCAAAATCCTTACAATGGCCTATGAGCCTCCGTATGATATTGGGCCACTCCCCACGCCAGCCACGCCTTTCACCTCTCTGGCCTCTGGCCTCACCAACTTGTCTAACTCTCTCCCCTCCATGACAGTCAGTGGCCTCTTTGCTAATCCTCCAACACACCAAGCATGCTTCTTCATTCCCTCATGTTCCATCCACCTCAAAAGTTTTCCCCTGATTTCCTCATAATTCACCTTCTTTACTTCCTTCGAGATTCTGCTCAATTTACACCTTCTTGATGAGGCCTAGCTACTCTGTCTTATTTAAAATTACAGCCCACCTGCCCCATCATTTCCTATTTCCCTTACCCTGCTCGAATTTGCTTTCTCTATGTTCCATTTTCACACATTATCAAATTTCCTTATTTACTATGTTTATTGTATTGCCCCACACCCTACTGTAAGCTCCACGAGGGCAGGGATTTATCTGTGTCTGGACTGCTCACTGCTGTCTCTCCAGCACCTACAGTGGTACATGCCCCATAAATATTTGTGAAGTGAACAGAAGTGATCGATTCCAATACCCTTAGAACACTTCTGTTACAAGAAAGTCCCCCTGGACTGGCTCTCTGGGGACACTATTTTCGTGCATCTGAAATCATAGCTGTGTTCCCAGGGCACCAGCCACTACACCCAGCCTCTGAAATACCAAGATGAAGACACCCTATCACTCAACAGTGGATAGCATTTCCCCAGATACCTGAACACCACTCAACTGTGCTTCCCATCTCCCATTAATACCTGTCAGTGAGCTATGTGGGCGGACAAAAATGATTTCTATGTAAAATGTTTCGTATGTAATGGTCTGCATCTTCCACAAACAGATCTAAAGAGACTGGAAACAATGAAATGGAAGAGAGTTGTTTTTACTCTTTTTTCCTAAGTCGTCTCTGATTCTCTATAATCCCCGGTATTTCAAGCAAGACATGCAGTCACTTACAATTTTCATTTCCTCCTCTTGTTCTTATTTCTTTCACTCTCAGAAAAAAAATAAAGAAGAAAAAGAAAAGAATCCCTGGTGCTTTACTCCTAAGTAAAGTTTATCCATAATGTATGGGTAATGTTTCCTTGATTTTGTTTGTAATTCTTGTCTAATCTCGTACATTTACAGGCTAAAAAAACCTAAGGCCATTTAATCACGACAGATCTAATCAACAGATAAGACTTCATTATTAAAATGTTCATTTAAAAATGTGTGAAAAATGTAAATGGGGATTATCTGTATATGACATGAGATTATCAGGATACAAAATGGGGCAGAATAAGGCACCTTTGTTTGCCTTTATACAACAGAACGAAAGCAATACCTTAGCTGAAAGCAGACGCTATTTTCTATTCTCGTCACCAGTTAAGTCACTTGTAGATATGCATTGTCTTGAACCATTTCAACTAATCCCACTGATTTGTCTGTAAAATTGAGAGATTAAGATTAGCCTCTGAGCAATTTATTTACCTTCTAAAGTGAAAAAAATTCAGGCAACTTCAACCAAAAAGTAAAAATCCCATGAATGCCTTTCTTGTTTTCAAACCGGAGCTTAATTTCTCAGTCCTGTGGAGTCCAAAATAATGTATGTCAATGGACTTAGCACTAAGGAATTGAAACATTATACCTGGTTCACTAAAAAAAAAAAATCAGTAGAAGGGATAGTTTAAGCTTCAATTTTAAATAGATCTTTAAGCAAAACATCAACTTGTTTAGAATATCCTAAAGCAAACATCAGTTATTTATAGCTACCTAATACAAATTCAAAGATTTTGACTCTATGTGTATATTAACTACAAAAGGTCTGATGAAATTTCTTTGAGTAAAAATGGCTTTTCTCAATGGGCAAGAAAATTAGATTTATTTTTCTGATGAATGAACTTTCAAAAACAAATAAGGCAGCAAATGTACACAATATATATTTGCATTTGAATGAACAGTATTTTTTATTAAGAAAAAGAGGAAGCATATGCTAACCAAGGCTGTCATCAGTTTTAAGATGAAAGTCACCGAATGACCAGAAAAGCAGTTACACCATCTCCCATATTGTCGTGGAAATAATGGTAACTTCTAAGCTGTTATACTGACTACAAGAACCTAGTTCTTGATTTTTTTTTTCAGAATCAATTCACTAATCCTCCAAAAAATATTTTCTGAGTGCCTACTACGTACTGGGACTATGCAAGATGCTGGATGTTGTAAAGAATAAAATCGATACTGTCTTTGCCTTATGGTGTCTACACGTGGTCTATGCATAACTGAGCCCATTCCCTTTACATGATGAGCTTAATATACAATTGTACAGCAAGTTGATCAACGAGAGCCCTCTGTTACATCCTGCCGCCCGCTTTCCCTGTAATCCAGCTGGGCAGGCCTGCACACGGCCTGGAAATGATCAGCTGCATCAGCAGGTGCTACATGGGAAACGGAAACCAGGAATTTATCTTCTGATGAAGAAAATGGGAGGAGGAGGAGGAAGTGGAAGAAGAGATAAGGAGTAGGAGAAGGCAAAGAAGAAGGTCAAATAAGAAGGAGAGGAGGAGAAGGAAGAGGGGAAGGAGGAGGAAGAGGGGAAGGAGGAGGAAGAGGGGAAGGAGTAGGAGAAGGCAAAGAAGAAGGTCAAGTAAGAAGGAGAGGAGGAGAAGGAAGAGGGGAAGGAGGAGGAGGTGGGGAAGAAGGAGGAAGGGAAAGGAGATGAGGAGGAAGTGGAGGGGGAGGAGAAGAGACAAGATATTTTAGTGGGTGGTTTAGTCTCAGACCTGAAAACTGGATTAAACCAAACAAAGTTGCTTCCATTTTTATAACTTTCCTGTTTAGACAGTTAAGAGAAGACCATACTTTCTTTATCAGGGCATAGAAAGGATCCATAAAAGAAAATATTAGTAAAATAGCCTTCATTAAAATTCAGAGCTTCTATTTGTCAAAAAAAAAAATCATTAAAAAAGTGAACAGGCAGGTGACAGATAGGAAAATGTATTCACAAAATATGTATCTAACAAAGGACTTCTATCCAGAATTTATAAAGAACTCCTACAAATCAATAACAAAAAAGATGGACAATTCTATATAAAAAGTGGGCAAAGGAACAGATACTTCCTAAAAAGGCAGTCTAAATGACCGATATGTACATGAAAAGGTGCCCAACATCATTATTAATCATGAAAATGCAAATTAAACCATAATAATTGACTCAGGAAGGTCAAAGTTACCTACCAGGAAGGCTAAAAAAATCTCAAGTGTTGTTGAGGATGTGGAATAATGGAACACACATACGTTGCTGGTGGGAATTTAAACTGGTTCAGTTACACTGGAAAACTGTACCATACACCTGTACATTTACCTAACCTATCACCCAGTAATTCCACTTTTAGGTATGTACTCAAGAAAAATGAATGCAGTTGTTCACCAAATGATACATACAAGTATGTTCACAGCAACTTCATGCAGAAAAGCCAAATATTGGAAACAATGAAATATCCACCAACGACAGAATAAATACGTTGTGGCCTATTCATATAATGAATATGAAACAACAATGAGAAGAATGAACTCCTGACATATCCAATAACATGGACAACACTCACAGACAAAATATGGAGCGATAGACACCAGACACAAAAGAGAATATACTATTGATTCCTATTTATATAATATCAAAAAAGGAAAACAAATCCATTGGTCAAAGGAGCTGTTACCTTGGTGGATGAATATCAACCGGAAAAGGGGATACAATGGAGATGCTGAAAATATTTTATCCCTTCTTAGTGATGTTTATAAGTTTGTATCTAAAAATAAAAATCCATGCTCCCACCAAGAGTGTACCTCCTAACCGGTCACCTGGTTCTTTGAAGCCATAAGCCACATCATGATGTTCCTCTGCTCAAAACCCCCTGGTGGGGCTTCCCTGGTGGCGCAGTGGTTGAGAATCTGCCTGCTAGGGCAGGGGACACGGGTTCGAGCCCTGGTCTGGGAAGATCCCACATGCCGCGGAGCAACTAAGCCCGTGAGCCACAACTACCGAGCCTGCGCGTCTGGAGCCTGTGCTCCGCAACAGGAGAGGCCACAATAGTGAGAGGCCCGCGCACCGCGATGAAGAGTGGCCCCCGCTCGCCGCAACTGGAGAAAGCCCTCGCACAGAAACGAAGACCCAACACAGCCAAAAATAAATAAATAAATAAATAAATTTATTTAAAAAAAAAAAAAACCCATTGGTGGTTCCCATTTCACTCAGGGTAAAAGTCAAATTCTTTATAATGGCTCACAATAAGCTATACCATTTGGCCCCCACTACTCTCCTCATTTATTCTGAAATAATAAAGCCCTGCCTAAGGGCTTTTGCCCTGGCTGTTCCTTCTGCCTGGAATGTTCTTCCCTCAGATACAGACAGCTACAAAGTTCAGTCTCTAACCTCCTTCAAGACTTTATTCAAATGTCATTTTCTCACTCAAGCCCTACCTCATCTCACTCAAGCCCTGATCTTTTCTTGGTTAAAACTTCATAGTACTCATTTAAGTTTCTGTGTATGTGGCAGGAGGGGGAAGGGGGGAGGGGGATGGTGGGATTGGGGCGGTGGGGAGATGAAGGGGGAGAAGGATTGACCGGACCCAATCACAATCAGATTGACAACAGTGGAGAAGAAATGGAAAAGAAACTGAACTTGTTTGAGTTTTCAAGAAACAAATATATTTAGGTTTTTTTTAAAAAAATGTAGTTTTTTTCAATATGCAAAATCCACTCACATTCTTTCCCCTTTAGTCTTCAGCAAATATGTAGAATATACAAGAAGACTTTTTATGTGGCCTCTGGGGAAGCTGGGGAAAACCAGCAGGATGTGGGAAGAATATGACCATATCCTCAGTAGTGCTAGTGGGGTGTACGTGTGTGTGTGTGTGTGTGTGTGTGTGTGTGTGTGTGTTTTCCTGGGTATGCAAACATATAGGATAGAAGGCAAGGATTGAAAGTAGTGATGCAACACATAAAAATGGGCCCGGATGCTAAGTCGACAAGAGCTTTTCCTTCATTGTATCCTTACACTGACCCCCAGACACAACAGAAAGATTGCTTCTCATTTCTCCTTCAAGCTGAGGAAATGAGTTTGGCTAAGTAAGTTTGAGGTACTGGATTGGGTGTAGGGAACAAAGGGTGAATAAGAAGCAGAATGAGAGAGTGAATTGTTTTCTTCTGTCATGGGATAAAGTTTAGCAAAAAAGAGAAGGGTGTCTCAGCCCTAGAATTCCCATATATCTGGGATTTCCACAGAGTCTATCATAGACATGCAGGGGCAACTTCTGAATGAAACTTGCGACACACACTTCAGTCCACTGGTCGACCCCACTGGTCCAGGAAGGTAATTCTGCATGACCTGATTACCCATTCCTACCGGGAAACAGGAAAAGACTGATGCTTGTCTCAAGAGAGTTTTAAGAGACGAAGGTGTGGAAAGACCTTTCTATTTCAGAAAAGCCATTTCCTGTGGAAAAAAGACAAACAAGAGAGATAGCATGTGGTACTCAGAAAAGTACAAGAATCAGTTTTGCGGAAGTGTGTGCTGCAGAAGAACAAAGGACAGGAAAGTGAGCATCAAATTAGTCAATGAAAGAGAAAGTGCATACTAACTGTAAACTGCCAGGCAAAGTGTTCCATATTTCTTTTATTATCTACCGCAAAGGGTGGTCGTGAGGACCTCACGAGTCAATGCACTGGCTGTGATGGCTTGGTTTTGCTACTGTCATAAGTGACTCTCAGCTTGATACTTAGAATGAGGGGACTCCTGATCTAGGCGCCGAGCATGTCCAGGCATGGAGGTTGAAGTCCCTTGGGGGTCACCCATCTGCTGCAGGGCGGTGGACACATGGGAAGGGTACAACGACTTCCCTACCCCTGTGCATGGCTCCACACTTTCATTTTGCAAAGGATGTAGCCAGCCTGTAAAGTGAACTGGGCATGCAGGGAAATCCTCTTCAGTGGATGGGAAAAGTTATATTTCTCCTACCACCAAGGAGGAAGCACAAACCTTCTCAGCCCTCAGCAGGTTTTGGAGGCAACATATTCTACACAAAGGGATCCGTTTCCACTCACTTCTCAGGTGATTGTGCAAGGTACCACAGTACCTTGCAAACAGAGGGTGATGCCAGCAGTCCTTCCAAACGGGCTGAATGACCCGGTGGGTCTATAGTACCAGTGATATCTGTAGTGGGAAAAGACGCTACATGGAGTGCATGGCCAGCATCAGCAGAAGAATCACAGCATAGAGCCCTAGTATTCTGAAGCAAGGCCATGCCATCTGTAGCAAGGAATTATTTATATATCATTCAAAAGCAGCCCCCCACGTTCTACCGGGCCAGGCAGAGACAAAGCCCCTGACTGTGGTGACTTGTCTTCTGGAGCTCCAGAACTTCTCCCCGGTAACCATACGACAGTCTAGTTCGCTTGTCTACAAAGAAGACCCTTAAAGAGCTGGATTTGCTGTCCAGTAGCAAATACTGACTCTCCATCGTCACCTTATTGCAGACTCCTGGGAAAGCCTCAGGGATCTATTACACCTCCTGCCATCAGGGTTCATCATGCTGCCCACCTCGCCAAACCTGAGGAGCGCCATCTTACCACACCCCTCCCTTCCATTTCCTGGCTGAGAACACAGGCCTTGTCTCCACAGTGACCTGTCCCAGGGGAACTCTAGAGTAGAGAACAAGTGCTGGGTTGGGAGCCATGCCTGTGAGTTCTTCCCAGGCCACATGTAAGCAATATGCAAAGCTCTGTGCCCCTTTCAGCGTCCTTCAACTGTGTGTTCCAAGCCCCCTAAACAGTCTCATAGTCAGTCATAAGTGGGACTGGCTTCCAAGGATGAAAATTTGGGGATGATCTCACTGACTGTTGTACACTTCAATCCAAACTGCTTGTTGGTATATTTTAAAGTTTGTGTATTTACTGTTGTGAATAAAACATAGCTTTTGAAATTCAAGCTTAGCAATGTTACATAAAGTGTCAAGATGGTTTCCTCCAATGAAAGATTCATGTAAATATTTAAATGATCAGATATTTCATGTTGAGAAAAACTTGTGATTTTTCATCTATGTGTAAGTAATAAGAATTTTATTTTCATATTTCAAAACATTTCCATTTAGTTTGGCAAAAATAAATCCATTAAATACAAATAATGGGTTCATTCTAAAAGTTGTGGGTGACATAACACTGACAGAAAGAGCTTGGGAATGAAGAAAAATCACAGGCTAAGAATTTCAAATCCCAAACCCACTGTTTTCTCATGCCTCTAAGTCATGTAAGAACTTTTAAACAAGATAAGAACAGACTTTAGAACAATAAAAGTACAAGTGAACAGAAAAGTAAACCAATTGAAAAAAAAGAAGAATTTACTGGTTTTGGAAGTTGCCATCCCAAGTTCTTAATTAGCGCTGGATAAATGGATTATGGTTTTTATTTTTCTTTATACTGTATTTTTAAAGTGTATTGGGTTTTAAATTAAAACCTGCAGAGTTATTCTCTTAATCCAATTACAGGGGTTTTCCACTGAGGTCCAAGGCACCCTAAGGGCTCTGTGTTTGAGTTTAGGGCTTTTATGTGTCTCCTGGAACAAGGTAGAACATTCTGTTTGATGTCCTTTTTATTGAAAGAAGAGTCCATAACTTTTGCCAACTTTTTAAGAGACCTGTGAAATTCCCATCTTCCCTCCAAAGATTAGGATCTCAGAAACAGAGTTTAATTAGTGGGAGCGGTTTGGGGGTAATCACTGTAGTATCGGGTTTCGTGGTTTGAGGGGTGGGGCTGAGCCATCGCAGCAAGTACTGAACGCCTGCTGTGGTTGAAGACTTCGGACTACTAGACCTGGTACTAAGGCACCATGCCTGACTTGGAGAAATTCTCTTTATAACGGTGGAGGCAGAGTCAGAATTCTAACGGTAGAAAAAAGCGCGATGCAAACACAGTGCGTTTCCTTCTGATGGTGAGACCCTACACCTAGAGGCATTCTTGGGTTGGTGCCTCCGATCCCTCAACAATCCTGGGAGGTACACAGAAGAAACCAAGGTGTAAGGAGGAATCATTCTCTTTCCCTCATGCTCCTACTATGATCTTTAGATCATGAAGCTTCTGTTTCTCTCCCCCAAGGAACACGTTTGGGAAGAACCTGTGGGGTCCTTTCTCTGCTGCTGGGTCATGTCTCCTCTCGCGAGCCGACGGGTCGGGAAGGAATTGGCCACGCGCAGAGCATCTTTTACTCAGCCTCTTCCCTGCTGCTTTGTTCCCATACTCCTCTGTGCAACCCTGCCTGGGTCAGAGCCCAGATCCCCCCAGCCCAGGCCAGGCCCTCAGAGGCAGGTCTGCAGGTCTGGCGCTCTTTCTCTTTCTGTCCCCAAAGGATGCGAGGGTGGGGTTCTGGGTAAGCATATCTGCCCTGCAGACACAAACTCTCCCTCCTCAAGGGGGTTGTCTCGAGGCCATGCTGGGGAAGGGGAGAAAGAGGATGGATATTAGAGGCACCAACTGTGTCAAGTGACCTCCCATTTTCTAATTCAGCCTGGTTGGTAATAAAGGTACTATTTTATAGCTTTATCTTCGTGACCCTATGTTACTTCTCAGGTAGTTCCAAATTCAGGGGTGGGGAATGAGGTCTGACTCCTTGTTGTCCCTTAAAATTCCAGCAAGAGTTTCATAGACGCTAAATGATTTAATCAACATCACACACACACCTAGTAGGTGGTTTGTCAAGAGTAACCACATTTTCTCAATTCCCTTCCTTTGGAAAAACTTAGTACCAAGAAACAATCTTAGAAATTCAAGTGCATTGTTGGGATAACGTGACAAATTATTTGAAGTGAGGACTAAGCCAGAAAATCTTCCCAGGTGTACTTCACATATTCTTTAAGAAGCAGCTCTGATTTCACTTTCTACATCAAGTCTAATTACTTACTGTGGTTAGTTAACATTCTTAGGCCTCATTTTCATCTGTACAATGAGGAGTTTAAGTAGATGATCTTCAAACATACTCTCAGTGTGAACATGCTCTAAGTCTTTGAGCCCAAACCAATCTAGAAAGATCTGTAACTTTTCCTATACTTGTCTACCATACAATTATTACCTTATTCTTCACTGTTCTATTTTCTACCTGTACCTATAATTTAAGCATTTTACCGTAACATTATACTGTACAAAAGGTTCTCGCCAGAGAATATCATTTGCATCGCTCTCTTTTCCGCCCAACTCCTCAAAAAGCTCAGGATCTTTTGTTCATCTGAAAAGAGTAAGACAGTACAGAGGCAAGACACAGACTGGGAGAAGGTATTTGTAATTCATATACCCAACAAAGGACTCATATTCAGAATATATAAAGATTCCTACAAATGATTAAGAAAGAGACAAAAAATCCAATTTTTAAAAATTGGGCAAAAGAAACTAACCAAATGACCATAAGGCATAAGAAAAGTTATTCAAAAGGTATTCAACTCACCAAGAAAATACAAATTAAAATCACAGTGAGATAACACTACACAACCACCAGAATTGCTAAATTTTTAAAGATTAACAATACCAAGGGTTGGTAAAGACGTAAAACAATTGGAAAACTCCAACACTGCTGGTGGAACTGTACGTATAACGGTTTTGGAAAACAGTTTAGCAGTATCAGCTAAATCTAATCATGCATCCACCCTATGACCAGCAATTTCAGTCCTGGAAGAAATGAGTGCATATGTCCAACAAAAGACATGCACAAGAATTTTCATAGCAGTTTTACTCATTATTTTAAAAAAGAGAAACAATCCAAATGTACATCAAAGGTATAAAGGGTAAATAAATTGTGATACACTCATATAAAAGAATACTGCATAGCAATGAAAAAGAATGAACAACTTCTAAATATTAAAAAAAAGGGATAAATCATCAGACAATATATTGAGCAAGAATCAAGAGAGCAGATATTATATGATTCAATTTATATGAAGCTCGCTGAGAGGCACAGTGAATCAATGGTGCTAGAAGTCAGAACAGTGACGGTATTGACAGGGCAGGAGGACAAGGGACCTTCTGAGCTCCTGGAACTGTTCTAAATCTTGATCTGAATGATAGTTTTAAACCAGTGTGTGCCTATGTAAATATTCACCAAACTATACACTTGAGATTTGATCTTTACATACTTTACTACGTGTATGTTATGCCTCAATTCTTAAAAACCAACAAAACAGTAATAAAAGCCCAGACTCACAAAACAACATTCTTGAGAATTAACTGAAGAGCATCCACCCACTGATTTCTTGAGACAGTCTAAATTTTACTCTTGACTAAAAGCAGATCTACACACCTCTTCAATTGCATTGTGTACGTTTAGCTTCTAATTGGAAGTTTACTGAACTAAACTTTAGAGTTGCCTCCTATCCATGTCAAGGGCTTTGTAAGAAACAAAGTGAAACCTGATGTTATTTTACTATAAGGACATTGTTTGAGGACATTTTCTACCATTTCCCCTTTATGGAGAAGTACTGGAGGAAATTCTGTCAGTGCTCAGGTCAAGAAAGCTGTTTCTCTTGAGCAATTGGTATGTTTTTATCGGATGGATGCTGTTAATTCTGTAGCTGAATTTCCTAGTAGTCAGAACAAAAAGGGAAAATCCACACTGAGTTGCTAGGCACTCCTGACTTTCCACCTACTGTTCAAGCCATTCTCTTTTTGAACTTTCTGGAATGTTCATCTTTAACTTCTTTTATCCTTGGCTTCATTCTATCTCTATCCTTATTTTCACTACACCTCAGTCTCTTTATATTTTTATCCTACTGGACTCTTATTGTACTATGTAACAACCACTACAAATGTTTTGTTTTAAAACAAACAAAAACAAATACATAGATGCATACATAACACATACATAAGGACATTACTGTTAAATACTGTTCTCCCCCTCACTAACCTTTTCACATAAAGCCTGTCTTACCCCTTCAGCTATACTCTAAGCTCCATGTGTGAGTTGTTAAACAGTTTCAGGTAGACAGTAGGGGCATAAAAGGCCCCATTTGACTGCTGCTGTGCAATTAGACCTAATGGCAATGGTTTCAGATCATGTGGTGTGCAGCATGAACACATTTTTCAACCATGAAAGAGCTCTTGCTCTAAGCCTGCAGAAACTTGCACACTATTTGGAAACTGGGTTATTTTAATCATAGTGTCATAGAAAACGACATGTATTTTAATCAACTTCAGTTGACAATGCTGCAACCATATCATAGCTGATGCTGATTCCAAACCATCTCAAGAATTACTTCCAGGTTTGAAGAACTGGCCACTTAACTAGGCCAGTTAGGAGCACAGCCTGCCCAGCTGCTTTCCAAGCCCGACCTTGCAGGATCGGGGCCTTGTCATTAGGAAGATTTTGAGGACCAAGGTGTGAGACCAAGCGTGATCTCGAGGACTGGATCCCAGGCCCTGGGGTGTAGGCACCTCGCAGAGGCTACCCTTTTCCTGGCAAGAATTTAGCTTCTCTGCCCTTCAGCACAGTCAGCAAACAGCACCAGAGTTTTGCTTGGCACTTCCTTTTGACAACATCTTGCAGTTTACACAGCTGGTCCTCTATTATAGAAGTTGTGGGTGACCTTTAGTACATAATAATGCCTTCAACTTTTGAGAAGCTGGTTGCCATTTTTGCCCACTGACCACAAGACTTCCTGAAGGGAGATGTTTCTGCACCATCAAAACTGACGGACAAGATTTCTTGATTTGCTTAATGAAGTAACCATGGGGTAGCTAATGCTAGAATAGTTATTTCAGAATTAAACCTTACTGGCTTTTTGTGTGAATGTTATTCTACACAGTAAACAAAGCCATAAAAGCTTCTATAATTTATGTTTTTAATGAAATAATTAGAAAATTGGTTGTTTATAAACAGATACTTTACATATATTATAAATGTTAGGAATATTGGATACACCAATACCAATGTTTATAGAAAACACAGAAGTACTTAAAATAAAATATTTGATGGGCTAGTATATATACATATGATTATATATAGGCGTATAATATATATGTATATATGTAGATTGTATAGCATGTATATGAGAGAAGGGTATGATTTAGGAAGTTTACAAAGTAAACCTCCTTTGGGAAACTATTGTATAATTATGTTTTAAAACGTGTTTTAAAACACACAGTGAAAAGCTTTAACAGCTTTAGGAAATAACTTTTTTTTTTAGGAAATAACTTTTAGAAGCAAAAATCAAGTGGAAAAGAATCCACAACATGAAAAGCTGTTTAGCAGACAAGGTTGTAACCTGTGAAAACTTAAAGATTTTTCATTGAGGAAGTGACTTGCATGCTATAAAGAAGCACTGACTAGAAAAGAGTACAGTTGTCCCTCAGAATCCCGGGGGGGGGGGTGGTTAGGTCCAGGACCACACTACCCACCCTCCAGGATACCCAAATCTGTGGATGCTCAAGTCCCTTATATAAAATGGCATAGTATTTGCATATAACCTACACATATCCTCCCATATACTTTAAATCATCTCTATATTACTTATCTAACTAATACAATGTAAATATTATGTAAATAGTTGCCGGTGCACAGCAAATTCAAGTTTTGCTTTTTGGAACTTTCTGGATTTTTTTTTTCTGAATATTTTGATCCCTGGTTGGTTGACTCCATGGATGCGGAACCCACAGATACGAGGGCCAACGAGAGAAAGGGAATGAGTAGCTAAAACATATGCAGAGGTCTGGCTACTTCAATTGGATACTTCCGAAGTATCCTCTAATACTTTGGAAGGATTGATCCTTCTTGAGAAGAAGGTCATACAAAGTGAGTCATGCTACTGACACTCAAATAATTGGAGAATGAATAAATTACTGACTAAATGAATAAAATTCTAAGTGGAGTCTCAAAATATCAGCTCTAAGAGAAACCTAAGCAATCATCTGGTCCCATTTCTTCGTTTTATAGAGGATATAGAACACACACGTAGCCAAGTGGCATCTGCAAGACTGAATAGCTAAGTCATGGCAGCAGTAGGGCTAAAACCCAGGACTTATGTTTCCCAGGTCACTATTTTCTGCATGTCACTGTGTTCTCTTTTTATTTTTAAAAGAAAGCAGTAAGAGAAAAAGAAGTGTTGTCTAAGGAAGCTGAACCCTGTAGTTATTTGCTGGACCTGGAGAATATTAACTCTTCATTCCAATAGATAAGACTCAACAAGAAGAGAGCTCTTAACCAGAGATTAAAACAGGTTGTCCTGGGCTGAACTGTGTCCCTTCAAATTTATATTCCAGAGTCTTAACACCTAGTACCTCAGTATTTTGGAGCTAGGGTTTTGAAATAGGCAATTAAGGTTAAATGAGGTCACATGGGTGGGCCCTAATCCAATATGACTGGTGTCCTTATAAGACAAAGAGATTAAAACACACACAGGCATAGAAGGAATACCATGTGAAGACACAAGGAGAAGATGGCCATCACCAAGCCAAAGAGAGAGGCTTCAGAAGTAACCAACCCTGCCAACACCTTGATCTCAGCCTCCAGAATTGTGGCAAAACAAATTTCTGTTGTTTAAGGCACCTAGCTCATGGTACTTTGTTATGGCAGCCCTAGCAAACTCATACACAACTATTGACAACTACTGCCCTTAAGAGTCAGAATGAAACCTGCAATCCCAAATTCAGTTGTGTGGTGGTTACTAACAGTAGATGAAGGTGTGAAACATGTGTTGCTTCCTGTGACTGTATTTAGCTTATTAAATGTATAACCAATTTATAGTTATTTTAGTTGTAATTTGCATCTCTATTTAACAAGCAAATTTGACTTGACTGTACCCAGCATCTAGTTCATACCAACCAGCATGTCACAGGGAAGGGACTACTGGACTTATCTTACTCTGGATGGCAACTATCAGTCTTGCAGGAGCTATGATCCCTAAGCAGGATGGCACTGCGTTTCAGGTCAAGTGCCAACTCTAATCCATGTAATAGGCGGTTGGCTGGTAATGTCTGTAGCAATAACCGCCATAGGCACAGGAGGGGTGACAGCAGCAAAGATGCCCCAGAGAGTGGAACATCCAACTGCAGACCTGTTAACTGCAGGTTGGTTCCCTTTTATGTTCAGCTATTTTTTGAAAATTGTCTTAATAGACTAATAATGAAAACAACATATTTTCAGTGGAATAAGAATATGTAGAGGACACGCCACATAAGGAACAAGCTCACCACCCCCCTCAGGGAGCGAGCGAGCAAGGGAACCTGTTACTTGTTCTAGCTCCCCACTGCTGCAGCAGGGGCTCCAATAAAGCTTTGCCTGAAAAAAAAAAAAAAAAAAGAATATGTGGAGGAGATGGCAGCAGGAGGAGACAGGAATGATGTGTCCTGGGCAGATGACACCCCCTGACTGAAGAAGGATAGTTTTGACAATAAACCAACACATACACATATGTTCTTTAGGAACAGCTATACCTCTTCCACTACCCACAATCTTATTTTTTCTTCCACTAACCAGCCTCACCGCTCTACGTCCATGGCTGAATATGCTCACTTAACAGCTAAAAGGCCTGGAATTATACCACTGTAGGTTATCAAGTGAATAGTAATGTAATAGCTATTGGTATACAAACACTAAACCTGTCCATAAGGAATTTGCACCTTTCTTACTACATAAAAATACCACGGGAAATTAACTACTAAGAGAAAACTGTGTCATATGAGCTTTCTGAAATCCTTATTAAATACCACATGTAAAGATCACTTTATTCCCAGTGGGAGAGAAATGTACTTTCATTCTTTGGAACACTTTAAATACTGTGAGTTTCATTATATATTATACATTATATTTTTTCTAAGTGAAACTTTCTGTAGTGAATTTCAAGAGACCACTTCTGTTTACATAGGATTGGACTGGATCAATTATAGAAAATTTCAAAATAAAATTCAGTTTAACTTTTTGAAAGTTTCATTATATATTATAATTACAGTATTCAAGCAGAACAGCTTTGCACATAATTTCAAAGCTTGTCTTTGTAGATCTGAAATTAGGTAGTGCTTCATTTCACAGATTCCAAACAAACCTCAGAAACAACAAAATTATAAGACAATCATAAAATTATAAAAACTGTTGGTTTCTTGCAAACAAAAATGCTTTACACTGTAATGTGAATTCACTTAAGAGTTCCAGTTTGCTTATTTCTTTAGATTATATAACTTTTCCTCCATTTAATCAATGCATTATTTTAACCAATTTCAGCAATGTAACATAATGCTATATTATCCAAATGAAGACATAATGAATAATAAGTTATTAAGAAAAATTCTTTTTACTTGTGCATTCAAATTACTCTTATGGCCTCAGCAATGTATAACCTAGCCAAAATCAGTATTCTTTCAAGTAAAGCATGGAGGCAAAAGAATTTTAAGAAAAGTAGACCATTAGCTTCAGTCACCATATAACATTTGTGAATAATTTTCTCGGTTTCAAAAAGTGCAAGAAAAATGCTGCACATTTGAAATCTGGTGAAAGGTAAATGAAGACAAGGCCTAGAGCAAGCCTTACATGCCAAGGGTTAGAAAGGAAGCGAATACACAGCTGCTTTAAGTCAAGCATTTATAATCTAAAGTATGTAGAAGGAAAACACCCTGTAAATAACAGAATTAAGCATGAGAAACACATATGTGAATATGTTTAAGCCAAAGTCAATAAAATATCCATTAAACAAGTTCACAGACAAAAATTGAACCATAAGTTTTAAAACTTGTATAAGGTTCATTCCACTTCTTAAGGCCAAAGCAATACTGTATTTACAAACACAGCAATAGCAAACTCCCGAGTAGCTTATGAATATTTTCTGTGCTTCTGGAAGATACTACAATACAGAACATACTCAGGCAAACCACCAAGTTGAAGCTGATGACCTTGCAAATTTATACTTTAAAAAAAAAAGGATATTGAGAAAAACAAAACCCACATATTAGAGAGATAAACATTGGTGGTTCTCTAAAATTTAACTGCTGTGAAAGAATTCTTTTCTGCAATAAAATGCTTGAAATATTCAAAATTACTACCACAGTATGGCTACGATGATTTTTTTTTCTTCAACAATAAAAACAATAGCAAACAAGCTGTTGGCGATAGCTCTGATTTGATGTGAAATTTATTTTGAGAGTTCATTAAAATTTAATTCTAGGAATTATTGGAACTACTAGCATTTATATTTAGTTTTAAGTCAACATTCTGTGCTGGTTATTTTTTCTTCCCTAATATAATTAACTCCTCAGAAGTCCTCTATTTTAAAAAAAATCCATCCAAATGACACGCATGATTCAATAATTAGTGAATATGAGTGGCCTTCCCCCGTGATGGGACAATATCTTACAGCTCCCTCCCAACTCTCACTGTGACAGGGGATGCCCTGCCAGGAGATCACTCTCCCCAGCAATGGCCCCGCAGGCACTGTGGGCACATTGTTTATTTAAAAGTAAAATTTAGGGATGAATGAAAAGTGAATTATTATTCCTAAACACTGGTTTTATTCTGACATTACTAAAACTCAAACCAAGATTTTTACAGTTTTAAGTCAAATTAACTTTTTTTTTAAGCTCATGAATTAAGACACTCTAATCTTTTAAAAATGTTCCAGTGAATGATTTTTAAGAAAAGGTCATATAACTAAACTGAAATAATGTAGAGGCAAGTCTGATAATCCCCAATTCCCATAAAACTCAACACCTGCAGTCTACATAATAAATCAGTTTGTGAATCTAATTGCTCTTGTTCTGCATGCTTCCATGAGCCTGTATAGCTAAGCTAACACCATTGTCATAGCCTTAATCACAGCCGGGTTTATTTTTGTTGGCAGCCTTATGCAAATCATTGTATTATGGGTCTTTGCACTTAATTCACTCAGATTATACCCTGATACCGAAAACAGGTTGTAAAACAGGAAGGGATCTTCGAACTGTTTAATTAACTCTGAGTTGTAATTTCTATTTATGTCTAACTGAAATGTTATAGCTCAAACTGTGTTAAATATTCATAGGGAAACAGATTACTCTGTTTCTAATTTAAAATGCTTAAGCTTGCTGTAATTTAGAAGTTACAGTTACCCACAGAGAGAATATATCAGTATTCCTTCAGTGTTTTAAGCCAGTTTCTCTTATTCTGTGAACTAATCTCTGAAACTAAAAATCACCAACAAAACACTAACTTACTAAATGGTACCTTAGCGACCTAAAAGAGTTGCAGCAACTTCAAAATGGCCGCAAATTCTACCCTCGGCCTTCAAGTCTTTTACCACACAGTCTTTTCAGGGGACCACAGGGAAACCAGTTGTATCAGTCAATTACCACCAATTATTGTTGGTCCATTAAATTCTCAAGAGCCAGAAAAATCTGGTATCTATCCCACATTGTTTACCTCTTTCACTTTTTCTAGTATAGTAAACTTTCTAGAAAAGATTAAAAAGGAAAAAAAAAAAGGTAGAAGGGCCACCAATTAAAATTCAATCACAGGACATTCTTTTTCCCATGAAGGAGCCATTGCAGATCGGCATCAAAGTATGCTCGTATTTAGTAGCAGAATTGCTTTCAAACTTTTCCTTTTCCCATTGTGACTAACCTGGGGTCTCAGAACTTTTCTGGATGCTGTTTTCACACCAAACGAGAAGTGGTGGGTAAAAAAGGAAGAAGAGGATAGGAAAACACCAAGGCCATTCATTCTAGGAACGCTGATCATTTGGTGAACATAATGCTTATGAGCATTAGCTACTGAACCGTACTCTGTCTACCAGACCACATGGCTGGAGAGGCTCAACGCAGGGGTAATCTCGGGATCTCTCTGCATGTGAGGAGAAGAGAGTCCCAAAGACCAGAAGAGAAATCAGGGAAGACCTCTTCTACCACTGGGCAATCAATCTCCATGTCTGTTACAGTATATGGAATCTACATTTATGGTAAAAAGGTAGCTAAAGGACTCAGAAGGTCACTTGAGTGAATCATCAGAGACTACATTGTGGTCACAAGAAGAGTTAAAAAAAAGTATCAAAAAAGAATTATCATTCATTGGACTCCAAGTGTCCATCACCTTCACGCCACTATTGGGCCATGACCTTGGAAGCTTCCAGCTGATAATAGTATCCATTATCCTCCCAAACAGGAACCCACCTGTTGTTCAAGTTTAATTTAGATAAAGACAAGATGTCCTCCTCCGGCTGTAGAAGGAGAAGTATATTCTACATAGAAAGGGCCAGGCCGCATGGATACTGGGATACTAATTCAACCAGTGGTAGAGTATGGAGTTGGGGATCCTCTGCTTAGGGATTTCCCTCACACCCTAAATTAATGCCCACCAGCACATATGGCCCAACTCTACTTCCAAACGAAAAGTAGAGAGTAGGTCAACTCTCATCACTAGGGTCAGACCCTCATCAAATCCCAAGTGGTCTTTCTCCCACAATGACTTCTCTTTATACACCTTCAGTTTTATAAGATATTGAGCATGTTATCTATAATAATTTATAACAGTGGGTTGCCTACTGTATGCCAAATACTGACTGTCCCAAATGCATGATATTTATGTCTCACAACAAGACTGTGAAGCAGGTACTATTGTCCCTATTTTATAAATGCAGAAACTGAGGCACAGAGCTGCTAGTAACTTACAAGAGACTGCTCATTCCTAAATGATAGAGCAATGATTGAATGCAGCCTGATTCCAGGGCCTGCTGAGAGCCATTATGCTAAGCTGAGCATATGAAAGTGAATGAGAGTCTGTCCCTGTCCACTGGGAGACCAGAGATATTTTGCTTGATTGTTTATTTGCTGGTTTGCAGGAACAGGGGTGAGTTGAAGGCTAAAGAAAGCTCAACAAATTATTTAAATACAGAGTGATATGACTGTAACAGATTTATGAATGGGGCATTTAACTCAATCTGGATTATAAAATATAGAGTGAGAAATGGGCTGAAGTGTTGCTGAACAGTTGAGATGGTCAGGCCATGAACAACATCCTATGCCAAGGACCTTGGGATTTTTACTGTAGTTTTAGTTAAATTGTCTTTTAAATAGACCATTCTGGCTGCATGTGCCAGATATAAAAGGGGCAAGAATGAGGACAGATGGATAAACTGGTAATTACTGAAATAATCCAGTCAGGGAAATTTAAGGAGCAAATCCTCTGAAATAGGGTGGCAGTAATTAGGATGGACTTGACAGTAAGGATTGAGAATTATTTTGAAAGTCAAATTAGCAGGATTTGATTGACTGGATTTAAAAATGAGGAATTGGCAGGGAGCAGTAAAAGACGACTCTTAAGGTGAATGGGAATGGAACAGAAATACACAATGAGGTCAGTTTCAGGCATGTTGAATATCTCTCCATGTCTTGTGTACAAGGGATAGAGATGCCCAGAAAGCATCTGAATGTGTGAATATAACCCTCAGGGAAGAGGTGTGAGCTTAAGATAAATGTGTGAGAATATTAATATATTTGTTCTGATCCATTGCAACCATCTTAAAAGAAAAAAAAAAAAAAGATCACATATGTTGCCAGGAAACTAATAAGCATAAAAGCAACCTAATTTGAAAGACTTACCTCCATGAATGAGGAAAATAGAAACCAGATTTGGTTTACAACTTCTACTGTTGTCAGAAGCTACAACAACACTTAATAGCTAGGAGATGACTTCTTGGGATATTACCAGAATGATTCTTCTGGATTTTTCATCCCCTCCTCAAAGAGCCCTCTTCCCTTCTTCACTGTGTTTCAGACACTGTTTTGTCCTTTCATTCCTAATTTGCCAGTGGTATCCCGGTATTCCTCCATTTGGGATCTTCCTACTTGCTGGAGGAGTCGGGTGTATACACTTAGTAAAAAGAAGAGGAAATCACCTGCCTTCAGTCGGTTTTTACTCTGAGTAAGCTGCCAAGTGGCTACTTTAACAATAAATGTAGGTGCTTTCTTCAATCTTGCTATTTCTATATTTTTGCTTCAATCAAGTCTGTGATCCAAATGAGGGGGAATTATCTATATTCTGCATTTTATTACCACTTCGTTATAGCATAAGAGTTTTTATTCACACAGATACACACACACACACACACACACACACAGGGAGTTTTATCATGACTTTATTTTCCATGGTAAAGGGTAAAGGCGGGACTTCCCTGGTGGTCCAGTGGTTGAGAGTTTGCCTTCTACTGCAGGGGCTGCGGGTTCAATCCCTGGTCGGGGAGCTAAGATCTCACATGCCTCACAGCCAAAAAACCAAAACATAAAACAGAAGCAGTATTGTAACAAATTCAATAAAGACCTTAAAAAATGGTCCACATCAGACGCAAAAAAAAAAAGAGTAAAGAGGTTTACAAGCAACTTGGATTCCTCATCACAGCTGAACATTCAGAATCTTTGCATTTTAAGTCAGACCCAAACTTAGGCCAGGTAGAGAGAGGTCTAGTGGTGTGATTTGATGAGGGCTGAGATATTTTGTGCCAACCCCCCCCCCCTTAATCTCTACCCGTTCCAATTTATGCTTACCTTCCCACGTTGGCCTGAACTCGGTGTTAATCCATAAAAGGTCACCACTAAAATGTAAATATGTCATCTGGAGTAATAACTCATCCAGCCATTAAGTTTTATTAGCATACTAGAATAAAGTTATCATATTAACCTACAAGTCACTTGATATGACTTTAAGAAGATAGTATAGTATATTAAACTTGGCTGGTGGGACAGAAGGAAGAGAATGGTCTATAATATAAGGCAAAGTCTGGGATAAAAGGAAAGCAGGGGGTCCTGGGGGAAGGGGGACAGGGGAAGGATGTCAAAAGAAGAAGGAATAAACACATTTACCTAGAGCAACTTTGCCCAGATGATGAAAAAGCACTTTCGCTTTTGAGTCTCTGCTTTTTTGAGATGACTTAAAATATGGTCATTATTTGCCTGAAATCCTCCAGGAAACTTTGAATTAAATATGTACATATTGTACTAGTTATCTTAGAAATGTGATTGGGCTGCAATTATGTCAGTAAAGCTCTAACTACCAAAAGAAAATTGTACGGCATCCTCTATCATGCCTGGACAAATTTAGATGATTGAAAGCATAAACCAGGCCATATTTTATACTACTTCGATGTAAAGCAAAGGAGGAAAACTCTGAGTTCACGCATGCTGGATGTCAAACAACTTTGGGCTTTGTAGTGGAAGTAGCATGCTCCCTGGGGGAAATGGACACTCGGAAATACAGTAGCCATCCTGCCACAGCTACACAAAGTCAAGAAAATGGTCCACTGAGTACTGTGGAGCTCCACAGGGTTTGAAACAACCCAGCTTGTAAGTCAGTTTTTCTGGAAATGTCAAATATTCTGCACTTAACTCTTTTAGCTACAGAAGTCTTCCTCATAATTCTCAGGCTCAAATGATGGGAAACTGTGGATTTATGGCGGGGTGGGTATGTATAACCAGAACAACAGCAAGCACAGCATCTTGTCTCTTTTAATACTAGGAATTTTCAGACTCAATGAAGCTCTCTTAATTCTAGGACCTACTAACAGTATCCTTCATTTTATGAGACAAGCATGTCAAAGTACCTAGGATGGTATCTTATATATACTATGTGCTTGACAAGTGTTTGTAAAATCTGAACCCTGGAAAACAAAAAGATTTTTAAAACACATCTCTCAAAAAACTTTCATCATTGGGATCTTCAAATAATGCAACACCAGATTATTTCTCTCCCCCTCTGACATTCTATCAGACTAGATGATATAAAAAGGACTTGGTGAACACCGGAATGACAGATGTGTGAGCCGTGTGATGCTTCCTAGCCTATGTACATCTTTTCTTATGCCTGCTTTTCAGATCCTTTTCTTTCTCATTATTTTTCTTGTGCTCCATGTATTCTTTTACAGGGAAAGAAACTACAAGACTTCTCAGTTCTCATCACCCACACTGGCAGGGCTAGAGTTTAGTAATTCTAATTCACTCAAGGTTTCTTTTAGGATTGCCAGATTTAGCAAACAAAAGTATAGGATGCTTGGTTAGATTTTAATTTCAGATAAACAATGAATAATTTTTAGTATAAGTATGTCCCATGAAACATTTGTAATGTACATATACCAAAAAAAGAAAAATTTAGCCGGGCATCCTGTATTTTCATCTGGCAATACTAGTTATTTGATAAAATCATAGATTATGACTTAAAATTTAAAACTTTACAGGTAAGGATCCTCAAGCATGGTGATAAAGAGATTGGTGTAACTCAAACTGACAGTAGCAGCCTTAACAACCACCTAGACCTCTAAACCCCTAGTCAAGAGCTCTTCAACAATCTTGCCTCTTTGTAAAAGCATCTGGTTAAACTTATCCACTTGCCTTTATTTAGCTGAGTACATGTCATTACTAGCTTCCAAGGGTAGAGGGCATTTTTATTACACTGAATGGTTGGTTCTGCCCCTGCTCCCATTATAACAAGACCTTTTTTTGTAATAAACTTGGAAATCAGTTAATTATTACCTTCACCGTAGCACTTCTGATATTGAATTACAATTGCTTCTATACATATATTTCTTTCCAACAAGAATATATACTCCATGAGGTCAGGAACTCTATTCATCTCTATATGCTCAGTGACTAGCACAGGGTCCTGGTGACAGTAGCCTCTCAATAAAGACTTAATAAATCTCTAAAAATGGTTAAACAGTTTAAATAAACAGATAGTGTTCAAAGTGAAAGAGACAGCTTTCAGTACTCCCAAATAACGATGGGAAAGCCAGAGTATAGATCTGTCCTTGAGGTCTACATACTTGGAATATCGAAAACGCACTCTTTCACAAAGTAATCCTTGATGCTGTGATGGTTGATTCTATGTGTCAACTTGACTGGCCACAGCGTGCCCAGATTAAACATTATTTCTGGAGGTGTCTATGAGGGTGTTTCCAGATGAGATTAGCATTTGAATCAGTGGCCTTAGGAGAGTAGACTGACCTCCCCAAAATGGGTGGACATCATTCAATCCATTGGGGACCTGATTAGAACACAAAGTGGAGAAAGGAGGAATTTGTCCCTTTTTCCTGCCTCACTGTTAGGCTGGGACATCTCATCTCATCTTCTCCTTCCTTCCGACTAGGGTTTATACCATGGGCTCCCCTGGTTATCAGGCCTTCAGACTCAGGACTTGAGATTGAATCTCACCACTGGGATTGTAGGACTTCTCAGATTCCATAATTATGGGAGCTAAGTCTTTATAATAAACCTCCTACTGGCTCTGTTTCTCAGGAGAACCCTGACTAATACAATGCCATTGTTGGAATAAATACACACTACATGGGCCTTGATGCTAATCTGATATTAGAAACATTACCTCTATGACAAATGATAGCCAATGCTGAAGGTTAGTAATGCACCCATAAAGCACAGAAAAAAAAAAAAAAAAAAAAAAAAAAAATCTGGATTTGAACCCAGGTGTCTCCAATTCTAAGCCCATGTGCTTAACTACCTACCACTCTGTAGGGGTCCTACTGGTGATCTCACATCTCAGTGATGCCTCCAGTTGTTGGCTATTTCAATATCAGCTACTCCTTGGAATGAGAGGCACCTAAATTATATCAATAGTTTTCATAGATAACATGATCGCTTCCTAGCTTAAATAGCTTTTTAATGTATTTATTCTTTATGAAATTATCTTTTAGGAGGTGAATGTGTTAATGCATTTGCTTTACCCCCCTGCATCTCTTTCTGGTTGGGTAACAAATAATACAGATCACATTTTCATTTACTCTAACGTGTAAGAATTTCAATTTAAAATAAAAAAAAATGTAACACTGTAGAAATAGAATCACTAATTGAATTACTAATTATAAGGAGATTTTTGCTGGTGTACAGCTTGCATTTAATTGTAACTGAGTTTTACTCAAGTCATTAAAAAAACTTTCAAATTCATAAATCAAGTGAATTTTAAAATATGTAAAATACAGGTACACTATTTAGATTTTTTTCAAGTCCCATTTTAAGATGACTATCTAATTTCTTTATAAACCACCCAACGAATTTTCTATTATTCTCTGCTTGATGCATATTTTTGCTACTAAAACTCATAGTTAAGTTTACATCTATTTTTAAATCTCTTATAAAGTAGATCTTCTAAAACTTGTTCAGAGAAAGAGAGACAAAATTTCTTCCCTAGTTCCACAATGATAAAATTCATCAGATTTTGTTAGTTTCAAATATTCCAGGTCTTACTTTCACATCAGTTCTCAAACTTTAGTGAACATCCAAATCACCTGGGATGCTTATGGATTCAGACTTCTGGCCTCCACCTCCAGAGATTCTGCTTTGGTAAACGTGGGGTAAAGTCTCTAAGTCCCTTTTGACAATGGAGGTGATTCTGACACAGGTGGACCAAAGACTGCATTTTAAGAAACTCCTTTCTGTCTCCCACTATGGTACTTCACACAAAAATAAAATAAAATGAAGATTAATGCGCTGGTTCTCAACCCTGGCAGCACATCAGAATCTCTAGGTCTGGAGCCAGGCCAAGTGCCTTAGGTTTGGTCTAGAGTCAAGGCTGAGAACTACTGGCTCAAAAATTATGAGGAATAACTACAGGGTACTGTGACACAATTCCTTAGGTTGCTTGTAGAATATGTCTTAATAAGCAAACCCTGTATTTAGAAGTAACAAAAGCAACAAATACGCTTTTATTAAATTTCTTCATTTTTTCATTCCTTAGCAACTTGTAACAGGAATAGGTGACTCTTGGGGTGACCACCCACATAGGAGAAGCCATGTTCTCCCCTTGGTGTCCAAAAAGACTGTGAGGTTTACGAATGCTTTTACAGCAGCAGAGTTTGCCACCCTCTGCATTCCATAGTTTTCTGATCTAACAGATTCTTGTGGGTGCTTCAACAGCCATGGCCAGCTTGGAGGACCCAGCCAGCTCCTTGATCAAATAGCAGTCCCGCAAATGCCCTGGAAACCAGGAAAGCAGAGTTCATTCGCACCGTCAGCTTTGTTACCCCTTCCGAACTTCCGGTTGGATTCTTTTGTATTAAAATAGAGAAAGTGAAAAGGTGGAATCTTCATTCACTTGCACACAGAGTAGTAAAACCACCGTGATTAGATGTGCCAAGAAAGATCCACATGCAAAAGCATTTAAAAAAGGAAAGAAGTCGGGCTTCCCTGGTGGCGCAGTGGTTGAGAGTCTGCCTGCCAATGCAGGGGACACGGGTTCGAGCCCTGGTCTGGGAAGATCCCACATGCCACGGAGCAACTGGGCCCGTGAGCCACAATTGCTGAGCCTGCGCGTCTGGAGCCTGTGCTCCGCAGCAAGAGAGGCCGCGATAGTGAGAGACCCGCGCACCGCGATGAAGAGTGGCCCCCACTTGCCGCAAATGGAGAAAGCCCTCACACAGAAACGAAGACCCAACACAGCCATAAATATAAAAAATAAATAAATAAATTAATTAATTAATAAAAAAAAATAAATAAAATAAAAGTACCAGTTCAAGGCTCCACTTAATTTGTGAATTCAGCGAGACAGGGTGGGCCTGGTTTTGTTTGTTTACCTCAGTATTCTTTACCTCAAAGTATCCTTCTCCCTGACTATGAGACATGACGGATATCCTTCTCCATCACTGCAACAGGGAGGCAGATGTTATGGGGGTTTCTTCTCAAACCTACGTGTGCCTATTACACTGGTTATTGTAATTTTGCAGTTTTAATTATACTACATAAAATGCACTCTGTGTGTGAAAAGAGTTTGCTGTTGTTGTTGCTTAAAAATTAATGCTTAGGAAAAGATCTTTGATAAAAGCAAATTAAAATATTTTCTGTAACCATATAAATTCCAAATGGATTAAAGATTTAAATGTAAAAAACGAAATCATGAAAGTACTTGAAAAAAAACCCTTTGGAGAATTGCTTTACAACCTGAAAGTGGGAAAGTCTTTTCTGACTATGAAGCAAAATCTTACAACCATAGAAGAAAAGACTGATAAATTCAACTGCATAAATGTCAAAAGTGGGCATGACAAAATATCAAGCAAAAAATAAAAGACAAGCAACAGACTGTGCAAAAATATTTGCAGATTGTGTATAAACGGTTAATCTCAACATATTAAAAGCTCATAAAAATCCATAAGAGAAAGACCAACAAACAATAGAAAAGAGAAAGGATAAAAATTCATAGAAAAGGAACAATAACTGGCTCTTAAATACATAAAGAGTTCAACTCCACCAACAATAATAGCAACAATAATAATAGCTCAAACATACCATGTGCCAGATACTAGTCTAGCTCTTTACATATGTTAACGTCTTTAATTATTAAAGCAACCCTATAAGGTAGTTAATATTCTTTTCAATAGAGGCATAGGAAATGGAGGCACTAAGAAGGTAAGAAATTTGCCCAAGGTCACAGAGCTGGTAAGCGGTGGAGCCCAAATTTAGGTGCTCTTAAGCATTATGCATACTTCCTTTCCTAATAAGAGAAATGCACATTAAAGCCACATTGAGATTTTCACAATTTTTCCCACTCTCTGACTGACAAAACTTTCAGTTTGATAATACTGTATACTCTCTAGGCAAAGTAGAGAACACAGGCACTCAGCTACACCGCTGGTGAAGTGAAAGCAGTTGCAATACCTACTGAGGGCAATCCAACAGTGGCTATAAAAATTACAAATGCATATGCTCTCTGATCCAGCAATCCCACTCCTGGGAATTTACCTACATATATAATCGTGCACCTGCAATATGACATGTTTCTAAGGTCATTATTCACACAGCATTGCTTGTAATAGTAAGAAAAATTAGAAAACCTCCAAATGTCCATCATAATGGCATAGCCACTGAATAGAATACTATGTATCTGTAAAAGGAATAAAGCAGCCCTCTGTGTACTGACATGGAATGATTTCCAAGATACAGTAAATGCAAAAAGCAAGGTGCAAACCAGTGTGTATAGTGAGCTATCTTTTGTACAGAGAGAAGAAATAAGAATATATATTCATTGTGTGGTAAGGGAGCAAGAAAACACGATTCTGAATTCCAAACCTGAGTCCATCCTCAAAGGAAAAGCCTTGGCCTAATATCAAAACATTGACAAATAAATATACCTTACGTCTTTTAAGTTAAAATAGAACGATAAAATATGAATTCATTATATTCTTATGCATCTCTAGCCAACTTTGTCAATGAATCTGATCATGGTTTGTTGGGTTTAAACACGATGCTCTGCCTAAGGGACCCTACACGTCATGGTGCCCAAGTGGGGTGACCTATGTCTCTGTGCTTCTGCTTTGCACTTTCTCCTTTGTTTGGATTCACATCTCTCTTCATCAAACAGAAAAACTTATTATGCAAACTCTTTCTTGGGTCTTCAGTGACACTATAAACATACAGAACTCACCAGAACAAACTGGTTTTTCAAAAGGGCACTGTTTCAGGTTATCCAGAGAAAATATATTTTGTCACCCTTATTCTACTGTACCTACCGAGGTGGCCAAAATATATTAGTATACCATATTTCTCATAATAGATTGTTTTGTCTGACTTCTTTTTTTTTTTTTTTTTTTTTTTTTTTTAAAGGCTTCACAGAGGTGATATTTGAGCCAGGTTTTTTTTTTTTTAATTTTATAGCTACTTTATTTATTTATTTATTTATTTTTGGCTGTGTTGGGTCTTCGGTTCGTGCGAGGGCTTTCTCTAGTTGCGGCAAGTGGGGGCCACTCTTCATCGCGGTGTGGGGACCGCTCTTCATCGCGGTGCGCGGGCCTTTCACTATTGCGGCCCCTCCCGTTGCGGGGCACAGGCTCCAGACGCGCAGGCTCAGTAGTTGTGGCTCACGGGCCCAGCTGCTCCGTGGCATGTGGGATCCTCCCAGACCAGGGCTCGAACCCGTGTCCCCTGCATTAGCAGGCAGATTCTCAACCACTGCGCCACCAGGGAAGCCCTGTCTGACTTCTTAAAGTAAGCAAATATATCATTTTTCTGGAAGTAGCCTAAATCACACAACTTCGTAAATATTTTATTAAAAAAATAACAATGCTATTATTCCTCCGCATAAGGTCAACTTTTTATAATTCATATAATAAATTATTTATTTTAGAAACTACCTTCATACAAAAAGAAGTAGACAGTTTGTTGCTTAACAAAGCTACTGTATAAAGTATGCTAATGTAGGAAGAAACTCCAAAATATCTTATCTGTCTAGAAAAGAATTTTTGAATTTCTTAAACAGAGGAAACTAATTATTTGGCACTGGACTACACGTGCTCCTTTCTGAGTGAACTTCAATGCATTTCGACTTCCATTACCTCAGATATAAAGCTCAACAGCATCTTAGCCAATGTGGGTCAACAGAATGTAGAAAGAAAATATCTCTACATGTTTCATTAAGGATATGTCTACAAATATGCTATAATTGTACACAAACAGAATGTCATTTTTTATTTCAAAATTATACTTAGAGAAGGTTTAAATACACAGCATTTTTACTATACACTTGCATCTGTTCCACTGGAGAGTACAATGTCATTGTCCTTAAAGATAATGAATCACTTTCTGGTTTAAAGTATTAACGCTTTAACAGTACAAAGAAGAAAGTGCTATTAACAAAGAAAGTGCCACAAGAATTCAGAACCAAAACACAGTGTTCCTAACTGAGAGAATCACAGATAAGGGGCATTATATTTTGGATTGTTGTCCTGTAACTATATACTATCTTAACATCCCACAATAATTTATTATTTTAATCTATAATAAAATATGGTATTGTTTTATTAAAGTTGGGCTTGAGCATGTGACTTTCTTCGACCCATGGGATGTGAGTAGATGTGACACTAGTAAAATCTTTAAGCATGCTTAATTCACACTTGTGCTGTTTCAGGTAGTCATTAGACCCAGTGAGATGAGAGGCTTATGGAGCAAATCTGACCAAAACAAACTCTAAAGCAAACACAGCCAACCCACGGCCTGAAACAGAGCTGCCCAGCTGAGCCCAGCCTAGATCAGCCAAACACAGCCAACCTATAGACTGTTGGCAGTAGAATACATGTCTGCTGTCATAAGCCATGGAGATATTGGGTTTGTTTGTTATGCGACATTATTGTGGCATAAACTGACGGATGATGGGTTTTGAATTGAACATAAATATTTAAATGTAAATATGTGAAAAGGAGAAAAAGGGCTTCCCAGGCTGAAGAACCACATTAGTAAAGACATCCCATTAATCAGTCATTGAGATCTGTCATTCTTTCTTTGCATTATTTCTTCCATCTCTTCCTTTCTTTTCATTCTAACAGCTTTGACATCTTTGAAGAGGATGTTGAATTCATTTTCATATCTCACCTACTACTGTGTCTCCAAAGGAGTCCTTTCACTTAGTCTTTTTAAACTACCCTGTCCATAAAAGCCAGATTAATGGTTCTAAAGAAACTGAGAGTGTAAATTTCCTATTGAGAAATCTTCAACACGTCCCCATGCAGACTGAACTAATTTGTTGAGCTATTCTTCATTTCCCTAAACATCTTTTGAGTACCTACTATATTCTAGCATTACTACCAGATGTATGCAATAAGAAGCCAAAATCAGACATGGTCCCAGATGAGTAAGGAAACCAGCTATTTCACAGCTATGAGAAAAGACCATGACTGCAATGTGCAGAGAGCACAAAATCAGGGAACATAGCACCCCATGAACTCTTCTTGAAAAATCACTCTACTAAAAATTTCAAAACAAACAAAAAAGAATGACAAATACTAGATTCATTGAAATAGCAGAGAGTATTCAGTACTTAAGATTAAACAACTATTAGGATTTTTATAACAGAATGTTATAAACCTTGACAATGTCAAAAGAATAGCTAACAAAAACTGTCAGATGAGAAAGAGGAAGTGGGCTAATTTTTGTCCTCTTCTCTTAGTATGAAGGTAGTTTCTAAAATAAATAATTTATTGTATGAATTATAAAATGTTGACCTTATGTGGAGGAATAATAGCATTGAAGAAAGGTTTGTTTTATGCACATATGCATCAAGAAAAGTCTGGAATGATACATAGCTGATATTATCAATGGTTATTTTTCAATAGGAGGTGATCAAATTGATTCGCTTTATTTTTAAATAGTTTTTTTTTTGTATGAGGAAATTTCATTTTCAATGTACTTGCCACTGATCCTCCTTTCCGGCAGCAAGGTAAAAAAGAACAATGAGGTACATATTTTTGGTGTCTAGTAAAAGAAAGCGGAACAAGATTGTCTTGGAAGAAAGAGAGAGACCAACAAATGTTAGTTGAGTAGCTACCATATGCCAACCACTCTATCATGTATTTCTTGCAACTCCATGACATTTTACTAGCTCATTTTTCAGACGAGGAAGGCCAGGTAAATAATGTGATGCGGATCACAAAGCCAGTCAGTGACAATGGCCAAGTGAGAACCCAAGTCACATGACCTGAAAGCCATGCTCTCCCTCACCAATCCTCTCCTTCCCAATTTCTCAATCCTAAGTCTAAGAGAAGTTAATCTCATTTATCCTTTTAAAATAAATAAAGTGTTCAGTTGCTGGCTCTGTAAAAGTATGCAGTTAACCACAAGCTCACAATCAAGTTGAATCTGAACGTCAAAAGAATAAGTTAATTAATTATGTGACAGCACATTTTTACTACTGATACAGTTTATACCAGGACACTACCATGACAGAAAAGTGCCAAGTCTAGAATTGTTAGAATAAATGATGGGAAACAGAAAGTTATGTAAAGCATTTCTTAATCCAAGCCTTTTTTTTTTTACATTAATTTGCATTCTACTCACTTTGACGATTCTTATGCAGTGGTAGCAAACGTTGTAAAGAAAACAATTAAAAGCAAACAAAACTTTTCAACAGTAGTCTACTGAGCATTATAGCCTCTATTAAAACTATAATTGTATACTCTAAATACTCCCAACAGGACAGTTTGCAATTCAAACTTCCTTTTGAAATTAATGTATTTTCTCATACTTGGCAACTAATGATGAATATAATAAACTAAGTATATCTCTATTTGACATATTACATACAGTATAAAACCTATACAAACACATTCTTTTCAAAAGGCTGAGATTAATAAATTAAGTATGTTCCTATGTTCCTACTTTAAATAAACAGGGACCAAGATGTAAAACATAATCTCAATTAACTGTAATAATTAGCCACTCTTTATAGATCAAGCTGGCCATTAACTAGTTACACATAGATGAGTATAATGAGTATAAATAACCAATAGTCACAAAGATAGCTTTTTTTTGGTGCCTCTCCCAACACTTATAGTTTGTCTTTTCTCATGTCCTCCCTTATCCATTCATTCATTCAAGCAAAGTTGACTGAGTAGCCACTAAGTGCCAGGCAACGTGATAGGCTAGTGATTAAGAGACAGGACAGGTGCTCTTCTGAGAATTCACAGTTCATTGGAAGAGAGATGTGTAAATAGCTAGTTGTAAACCAACTTACTAAGAGCTCTTAAAGGATCACAGAAGAGAGAATCCAACTAGTTGAAGTTACCAAAGCAGACTTCACATAGGGGTTGGCCTTTGACTTCAAAATAGGAGGAGGCTTCTGCCAGGCAGAGAAGTGGGCACAGAATGCATGAAGCAAGGGAAAAAAGTAGAGCTTTTAGAACCACGACGGTTAGTACAGGTTGATCCTCAGCCAGTAACACATAAATCATTATTTGCTACTATGCAAATATAAATATCCTATGGCCCAAAATATAGCTTTTTGAAGTGCTTCTCCCATTTCCAACAATGTCATGCTCTCTGGAGAGGAGGGGCATATAGAGACATAGCAACAATGCAGGGAGTTTAGGGTCAGAAAAGGAAGGACGGGCTTTCCACGGACTTCCCCTGCCTGGGAACGTCCTTTCTCCTCTGAAAATCCTCCTGCAGTCCATCTCCCTCTACTTAAGTCTCTAATTCTCCCAACTCAGCCGAACTGCTCGAAAGGGTAGTTGAATCTCAGTATCTCAGTTCCCATTTACTTATCAACACAAGTAATCTGGATTCCACCCTTCACTATCCCATCAAACTGCTAGGACTAGTGTCGTACTGTCCATTGCATACCTTTCAGTACTTATGCATCTTAATCCCTCAAAGGAACCTGGCACCTCTGACCATTCCTCTCCTGCAAGTTGTCTCTCTATCTCTGGTTCATATACCTCTCCAACCATACCTCAGACTTCATACTTGGCTCCTCATCCTCTCCCTGGCTCTAATATCCTCTTAAATCTTCTCTTGTTTGGTCCTTTTCTTCCTCAACACACTTTTCCTGTGTTACCTTACGTAATGGTTTCAGTATCATCCACTTGCTGATGGCCCCAAGTCTATACTTTTAGGCCAATCCACTCTAGAAACCCACATCCAAATTTTCAACTGTCTACACAAATCACCTGTAGATCTGCAAAACCTCTCAAACTGCCCAAAACTGAACTCATTATCCTCTGTCACCTACAGTTAAACCTACTAAGATGAACTCTTCTCCTGCATGGAAATCTCTTCAGTATTTACAGAAAAGAGCACTCAATCCTCACTAAGTCTTTTATTACCAAGTAACTGTAGTGTTAATTATCCAGAAGTCAAAGTTACAGTAATTTCAAACAGAAAGAAATGATAAACCTATGAATAATACTGAGAAAAATAAAGTTATCATAAAGTCAATTAGCATAACCTCAAAGAAAGAATCAGCTACCTTTTACCTAGGGTTCCTTATTATTATATGTAAACATAAGGTAATATTTATGTGATGATACACATTCACATTACAGTGATTTTAGGTAAAGAAATAGTATTACTTTTTAAAGATAAAATATGGCTAAGCCCCATTGAGAGATGTTGTTCAGAACACAGAGAAAAATACCAAATAGTCATCTCCAAAATGGAAATATTTCTATGCATTTATTAACCATGAGTATGAAGGATTTTCATATTTCAATTACTTAAATTCCCGATCAACATATACAATCGCTGATTCCTAATGGAAAATATGCTGGATAATGCATATAAAGCTAACTATTATTGAAACTAACCATTTCCAAATGTCTTTTAAATATTAATTCCTCATCAGTAAAAAAAAAAAATGAGCAACATGTATCTATACGTTATATTCAAACAGTGCTTTACTAATATATATAAAACCCACACAAAATAAATATATGTTTTTTAAAAGGATGAAATTAAAAATTAGACATTCTGTTTTCTTCCCATGACTCAAGGGATAGTAGACATTCTTCTATGTAGTCCACTGTTATAAGTAACTATTACCCCCTAATTTTCCTCCTACATTTTCATCTGCACATGTTTCTCCAATCTCTGCCATGTACTTACATAGAGTCTTAGTTCTTATTACCAAAGATAGCTTAATTCCCCTTCCACCTAAATTCATCAACATTGCTGGACCCAGTCAATCATTACTTACACTTCTCAATTACCTTCTTTTCCAAAGGCTATTTCTCACAACTTGTTAAAGAGCTGACTTTTTTTTTTTTACTCAGAATTTCAGTAGCCAAAAGAAAAACTTGAAGATGATATAAAGGTGAATGGCAAAACTATTTTCTCTCTGTAACACCCAAGAATAATGTGAATGTCACCTCCCATTAGAACACTCTGCTTTCAGAGAATTTTCTTACATTTATCATGTACTTTGGCTTTGCAAGGGCAGCCAATCAAATGGAAAACTGGTACAAAAAGATGCAACTTAGAGAAAAAAGGTTTGACAACTTCAGTAATGAAAATGCAGAGTTCCAATCACCCCAATTCAAAACTAGCAGACGTACTTCACCAGTTTAAGAATGACCAAGTGCCAGCAACAGGATTGGCATCCTTGTGGCCACATTAGTACCTAAATTACTCTGTAACTCTCCCAAGCTGTAAAATAAAGCCTAAATCCATAAAGTCAGTTGGCATCTACTAATATCCAGAACTCTTAAATTACAAGTATTATCTAATCCTTTTTTCCTAAATAATGCTATACATTAAGTACACAACTGCGTTATAGGGGACATGGAATGTACTGTGTAAAAAGAAGCATTTCCTATTTCTGCCTTAATGTGCAGTTATTTGGCTACCAATCCCTACTTTTAATTCATTTTTTTCACCAAAATGAGAAAAGGTATTTTTTCTTCTGCAACAATAAATATTTATGTATAGTATAAGGAAGGAATCTCTGCAAAATTACTTTGATCTACCCCTCTGACCTGGTCATCAAAAAACATTTGTTACACCTGGATACTCCTATGCTTCAGCTCATGTTACAGTTTGCTTTAAAGAATTAATGGCCTTAAAATCTATCAATGTTTTGAAAATTTGACAAATATGAAATATCTACTCAGTGTTTGTAGTAAACCCATTTAGTTGAGTAGACTTTTAAATTATAACCTCCTGTTTGTTTAATAAAATTAAGATTGTAATGTAGAAATATTTTAGATGGCAATAAATCAAAGCAGTTAACTTTCTTTTTTTAATACTAAGAAAATAATGCAGGTATAGGTGATGAAAATGCAGCTATTTGACTAAAATATATCCCCTGTAAGGTTTTTTTAAGGGTATAATAATTTTGATTTTTGCCAGCAATCTAAGCTTAGTAAATAAGCTTCTGCTATATATACCTTGGAACTTTATTCTCAGCCTGGTTGCCTTCCTGATTACTAAGTCTTTCTAAATTAGAGCAAGCAATTTCTCTTTGTTTTACCTAATATTTGAAAATGGCAAAAAAATCCCCTGGGTCACTGAAAATTATCCTTTCATTCCAGCCGCCTGTTTCAAGTCAGTCAAAACATTCCAGACTTCAAAAGGAGGCTCTGCCTTCTTAGGCCATTTTGGTGTCCCTCTATGGTTGGCCTAGGAGGGATCGGTTATTTGGATAAATTAATTTCTGGAGCCTGCTGGCCTTCTAGAAGACCTCAATGTCTGACTGCAAATTAGTTCTACTGAACATGAAGAAATCCCTGGACAGGCTAGAAGAAATAAATGGTGATAAAATCTAATACTACAATGTTTGTAATGTGATTTTATTCTGCTATGTAGCTTGTAAGCACAGTTAATGTTGAATTAAATATTTTAAATTTTTCAAAAAGGGCCGTGAAAGCAGAAAATCAGATCAGGATCCAAGTCACAGCAAAAAAAAAAAAAAAAAAAAAAGGCTAAAAGCCAACTTTAAAATAAAACTTCCAGCAGGAATCTTTTATGAGAACAAACAAAAATGTCCCAGTTTTCCACAAAATCCACTATATTTTTACATTGCAGATACAAAACCCCTTGTCGGCCACCCCTCCTCTGAGACAGGAAGTCATGCAGTTGAATGGTGCTTTAGCGGGCCGTGAATAAACTGTGAAGCAGCCCCTGAGTACCGACTTGTACAAGTGCCTTAGGAGAGCTTATCCTGAAGGAAGAGAAGTCCCTGAGCCAAAACTAACAAACAGGGCCCCTCAAGCGGAACAATGGCCCAGAAAACTCAGCAAAAAAGAAAATAAACCTCGTTGGCAGTTTGTTTTTGACTGTTAAGAGCTTAGCTACAACTCTATCAAGATTTTTAAGAAGGTAAGAAATTTCACACATAAGGCCTTCTCACAGCTGCTTGAGAGTTTATAGTGCAAATGTATCATCTTGTCTTGCCATGTCTAATCCACTTTAGGAGATACTTGTATCTTTTCTTTCCAAAGTAAACAGAACCACACCTCACAGAAAGAGATGAAGAAAAGCTTCCTTTCCTCACCTCCACACCCTCAGGCCAGAGTTCAGCTTGAGTGAGCTGAATCTAGTTCCTAGTCAATTTGTGCTAATTCTATCAAAGAGGTAATGAAGATTAGAAATAAAGACTGAAGTTGGGAACTTTTTTTTTTTTTTAAGATCCCAAAGTATATACACATAAGATAAATGAACCCCAAGTATGGTATTTTCAAGAATTTTTTAAGAAATTCACTAAAAAATGCACATCATTCTAAAATGTACATAAGGAATTACAGTTAGCTGTATGTGTAGTTGGTTACAAATATATCCTGGTTCCCAAAGTTCCATTAATCTCAACATGTAACTACATTTGCAAAAGTTTTTAAAAAATATTTATCACGAGACTGGACATATTAGATTAATTATTCCCCCAACCTTATACTTGGGTCCCCTCTTTAAGAAAAAAAAAATTTTTTTTAACTCAAATTAAGCCAGCATTACTTGGAGTGGAAGCAAAGAAAAAAATGTATGTATAGTATAATTAATAATAGATGGAAACAGTATCAACAATGAGGAAAAAAACTATAAAAATGGCTGAATATGATGCCTTCAGTCATATCCCAAATCTGTGCTCAATATCACACACATTTCAGTAAAATGGAATTAAGGCTAATAAGATGATCGTATTTGTGAATTTTATTCTAATTTAACTGAAAATACACATAGACTATTTTTTTTTTTTAGATTTGGAACTACATATGGAAAGCGATTCATGTATATATAAAGAAAAAAGAAAAGTTCAAAGACTGTTCAAAGCAAAATGAAGATTTGTCTGTAGATTCCCTGCAGAAATTTATAAAAGTAGAATGCATGAAAAAGCAGGCATTTATTAACTGGAGAAATCATTGTAGAATTCCTTTACTTCTGTAAAACTTTAGATGGGGGGAAATACGGTCCCAACACAGTTTTTTAAACCATCAAAATCTAAGCTTTGTGTTTTCTAAACATTTCACAATAAAGCCCTGTTATACTTTTCATTCAAGGCTGCACATATTTTCAAAGGTTTTTATTACATATTCAACAAGTTATTAGTTAGATTTTGCTTGTTAAGGTCAGATTTGTAACTATTGATCTGAACTTCTGTTAAAAAAAGAAAGGAAAAAGAAAAGGGAAAAGAAAAGAAAAGGAACAAGTTTATTACTCTGAGTTAAATTATAACCATCTAAAGCTTATATTACTTAATCATGGGTCAATACGTAATTTTGTTAGATATTATAAAAAAATAAAGGAATAATTCCTATATTTTGGAACTCACAGAGGGCTTGAAAAATGGCAAGAAAGAGCAGAAGTATTTCTAATCTGTATGTGCTTTGTGTGAACCTTTCTGGAAAAATATAGCACATTTTCTTCAAAATTATATGTTAACCCCAAAGGAACACAGAGAGCATTATGCATTTTGCCTACTTGAATATGGAAAAACAACCTTGATCCTTAGAGTCCTACTTCCTCTCTTGCATTAAGCACTAGGGAATAAATCATGGATTCACTAAATCTCAGTGGTGAAAGGGATTTTACAGGTAATCCAGTTCTACCTTGTTCCCATGCACGAGTCTTCAACAGATTATCACCAAGTAGTAATGAGCTAAGGCTATATGTGTAACATGCTTAGAAGAGCAGTGCTACATAGTAAGTGCTTAATAAACGTTATTTATTCTTTTTAGTAATAGTCAGGCACTGAATATCTCCAGGGACCTAAAGCTGATGCCTCCCAAGAAAATCAGCCCATTTCATCTTTTCCTGTAACTTGTAGTGTTTAAGGACTATCATTGGTTCAATGACTCAAAAATTACAATGTATGGAGAATTTAGCTACCAATGTAAACAACTTTTTTGGCAACAACTTAAAAGGACTCAGAACAAAATCTCAATTTAATATGTAATATTTTATAATATAAATGCGGAATACATTTACAATTTCAAAACTTTTCACTGAGCTATAGGATCATAAACTTTATTTTTTCCAAATGCCCTTCATATTAGACTATCTTTTCTCATTTTTAAAGGTAGGTGAGAACATTGTAAGATTTTCAAGCCTGGTCTTCCAAAGTAATACCAAAATCTATTCAACTCTTATTGGCAGTATAGGTAAAAGCCACTATTTTCAGTTAAAATTGCAGCACATCACCTTTGTCCCAGTAAGTTAAGACAGCCTTCAAAGGACTCTAATGCACCAGGTAATGAGAAGTTCACCGTAGACTCATGGCCGCGTATGAATTAGCCCAGTACTCTCCTTGCTGCCATTGCAGATGGTTCTGTGAATTACAGTCCCCATTCAATATCACAAATAGATCACACGTTCATTTGAAAATTTTTGGCAGCTCTATTGTTTTAAGATAGCAGCCTGACTCACAGTTTGAATTTAAAATATATAAATAAAGGGTGTGTCAATTTTGATTGAAATCAGTCACTGTATTTAAAAAACTACCCTAGGGCAAACAGAAAGATAACCATTTTTTAAAAGACAAAATGAAATGCTAATTGATTAAATTAAAATATAGATCTGATTTTTAGTCCATAGTAAATGATGAGTCTATTTTTTTCCAAAATAATTTGGCATCGTAGCAAACAACTAATTCCAGTGTCTGATGTGAACTTTAATAAAAGTCAACTCCATGGATGAAACTATTTTAAGTTGCTTGGGTTCCATTTTGCCACCAACAGTTTCCTATTTTGAGAATACAAGTGGTTAAATGCAGGCATAACTAACGAATTATGAACATTTTTCAGGGCATATAATTTCACACACCTGAAAACAAAATATTTTTGAAGTTTTTAAAGTTAACCCTCCCAGCCTACCAGATAAGGTCAGGTAAACGTATGTTTTTTAAATGTTTCAGAGAATCTTCAATGGACAAGTCACTAAAAATCACTAACGTAAACACCAAGGTTAAAAAAAGTAAAATGTGTATTTGATCATTGTTTCCTATGCCAAGAAAATCTATTTCTTTTATTTAAATAGAAATTAGAAATGCAATTTTAAATAACATATCACTTTAATCATAAACAATCTAGCATTTATCTTTTCTTTCCTTGTAAAACATGACTGATATTAATATTGGTTAATTGGTTAATATTGGTTACCCAAAGCATAAAATTTTATTTTTGGAAAACATTCGAGATGGCTATCCTTTGAAAGAAATACAACAGCCTCATTAAAGAAATAAATGAGCATACATTATATACCTTGCCAAATGATGTTTGATATAATAAAACATTTGAGAATTTCTAGACATCAAAATAAATTTCAATACATATTAGGATTCCTAAAAGGAATTTTAGTTTATACAGTATTTAAGTAAAAACAAGAACTAGGGCTTCCCTGGTGGCGCAGTGGTTAAGAATCCGCCTGCCAATGCAGGGGACACGGGTTCAAGCCCTGGTCCAGGAAGATCCCACATGCCACGGAGCAGCTGAGCCCGTGTGCACAACTACTGAGCCTGCGCTCTAGAGCCTGTGAGCCACAAACACTGAGCCTGCGTGCCACAACTACTTAAGCCCGTGCACCTAGAGCCTGTGCTCCGCAACAAGAGAAGCCACCACAATGAGAAGCCTGCGCACAGCAATGAAGAGTAGGCCCCGCTCGCTGCAACTAGAGAAAGCCACGCACAGCAACGAAGACCCAATGCAGCCAAAAATAAATAAATAAAATAAATTAAAAAAAAAAAAACAAAAATAAAAACCCAATGCATTTAAAAAAAAAAAAACAAGAACTAGTGAATGAACAGCCATCCATTTCAATATCTGCACAGCCCATTAGCAATTATCTCTTGCGTCCCCTTATATTATACACACCGTATTTCAAAATGAAAAAAATAATGAAATAAAATCAGTAATTTTAAAAAAACTTCTCATTTTTCCTTTCTCTTATAAAAAGAAGGGAGAATTGTTGAAAAGGACACAGGATTATTTTTTTTAAACACTACCTGGAAGAAGACGGATATATTTATTGTTTTCTGATAAACACATAACATGTGTACATATATTGCTTAATAAAGGCATGCCTGTTCTCCTTTTGGTCCTCACAACAATTCTGAGATACACAGGACTGAAATATCCCATTTTAGAGATGAAGACCCTGGCTAGAAATGATCAGAGAGATTTGTACACACTCCAGCTAGAACTTCAGCCCCAGCCTCCAGCTGCCTGCCAAGCCCATGCTCCCTCCTGTACTTCACAGGTATCCACTGACTTGAACTGATAAGAACATAAGCTCAGTTATTGCCTTATTGATGTGAGATGGGAGTATACGTTCATAGCGTTGCAAGGATCAAAATTTTTAAAAATAAGACACTGTTAGTCTGATTTATGTTAAGTTTGAATTTGGGAGAACTCGCAAAGAAATTTCAAGAATTCCTTGAAATATAAACATTAATTGAACTAGTTTAACCAAGTACAGCACTTTGGAAAGATTTCTTCAATGAATAAGATTTATTTGCAAAAAGCTCATGAAATTTTTGGTATGTGATTGTCAGGTTATTTTGCCCACCTACTTTCCCATATTCACATACAGTTAAAATGAACCTATACTGTTATTTTCTTTTATAATCCTATTTTCATAAAAGAACATGTGTAAGAATTAACTTCTTTCTCTGCTTAAATTATCAGAAATTTTCCATTAATGGAGGTCCAGCTAATGAGGTTTCACAGCAGTGATGTTTGCTTTCAGTGGACCTCTACTTTCATGAAACCTAATAGAGCAGGAAAAGCTCTGAGCCTGATTTTGGTATGTTTCCAAAGATGCTTGGTTCCCTGGAGCCACGTGTAGCAAAGTGGCCAAACTAGCATATGTGAATATTTCTCTCCTTTTACATGGCAATTATATTCATTCATTCATTCATTCATTCATTCATTCAACCAAAGATTTTTTGCATCTACAATGTGCAAAATAGAGAGGGCTGAATGTCAGAGGGAGGGTGATTATTCCTCTCTCATATTCTCTGCCCTCAGAAAACTCACAGTCTAGAAAGCAAGCAGATTTGTAAATAAGTGTGGACAATTTAAGATGGAATAAAATATATGCTAATTAGCGGTTCAAAGCATTTATTGTGTGAAGAAGAAAAACTTCTGTTTGGGGGAACAGATAAAGATAAATAAATCGACATCTGGATGTCCCCAGGTTGCAAATGAAATGCAATAGGAAAAATAAGAGTTTTATTAATTATATTTATATAATGTTTATATAAATACTGAGATAATTTTAATGCAAAAATAGGTTGATGAGATCACTGTATTAGTTATCTACAGCTGTGTAACAAAATTATCCCAAAACTTAGCATCTCAAAATAACATGTATTTATTATCTCACACAATTTCTGAGAGTCAGAAATCTGGGAGCAGTTTATCTAAATGTTACTGAGTATCAGGGCTCTCATGAGGATGTACCTTAGCTGTCTGCTGGGGTTGCTTCGTCTGAAGGCTGGACTGAGGCTGGAGGATTCACCTCCAAGAAGACTCCCTCACATGGAAAGAGGAAGAAGGCTTCAGAGCCTGGCACACGGGCCTCTCCACAAGGCTGCTTGAATGTCCTCACAACATGGTAGCTGGCTTCCCCCCAGAGTGAGTGATCCAAGAGAGAGCAAGGAGGAAGCCACAGTGGCTTTCATGACCTAGTACCCACAGTGGACCACCACTTCTGCTCTCATTTCTACTTATTAGAAGTGAGTGACTAAGTCCAGACCATGCCCAAGGGGAGGGATTCATCTCAAGGAGTTCATCATCAAGAGACTCCATGTCTTACAGGGAGGAGTACTGTAAACATATTTTTAGATCACTACAAACACATTCAGGAAGGTGATACAAAATGTAGGAGTGCTTCTTTATGTATTCCAAGCACCTTTTTAAATTAATCATAGAAACACTGTTGATATTACATATAAACAAAATTATACATGTACAGAAGAAATGTGGACATCAAAGAACCCTTATCACAACATCAGTACCAATATAAAAATATCCTGTGGGCTCTACAAATAAAAATGTTCATTGACTGAGGGATGAAGGAGATTGCAAAAGAAATGATCAAGAGACCTTAGAAATGTGAAGATGCGTCATATGAGGGTTCAAATGCAATCCTGGAACTGTGGTATTGGGTCACCAAACTGAGCACTTGTTGGGTTTGCAAAGTTGCTCCGTGTCCTGATGGGTCCTCCTGCCCATCCCTTGGCAACAAGCACATATTTATTTTGTGATGCATAAACTTTGATTATCCAGTACCATAGGAACATGAATGGATTCACACTTTGTTAGAACTAGAAGAGACCTTCTCCTCAATTCTTCATTTTATAAATGAAGAAAATGAGGCTCAGAGGGCAGAAATAAGTCAAATCCAGGATGATGGAGCAAGCCTGATAGAGATAAAATGAGAAACCTTGACGGAGGTGGGAGTGCAATGGTAGACTCACCTGCAGTGCTAATAAGAACAAGGGCGGGGATCCTCCATTTATCTGCAGGCATTAATATCGCCCTGGGGCTCTGTTCTGTATTGTCAATACTTTCACACCACAACACATGCCATAGAGATCTTCTAGCCCGTAAAGCCCAAAATATCTACTATCTGATCCTTTAGAGAAAAAGTTTATTGTATTTTCACTACAGTGAAATGGCTTTCTCAGAGAAAGACAAATATTATATGATATCACTTATATGTGGAATCTAAAAAATAGTACAAATGAACTCATTTACAAAACAGAAACAGACTCACAGACTTAGAAAACAAACTTATGGTCACCAAAGGGGAGGCAGGGAGGGATAAATTGGGAGTAGGGAATTAACAGATGCACACTACTATATATAAAGTAAACAACAAGGAGTTACTGTGTAACACAGGGAACTATATTCAATATCTTGTTATAAACTATAATGGAATAGACTTGAAAGAAAATAATAGATATATACATAAAATGTATAACTGAATCACTTTTGCTGTACACCTGAGACTAACACAATATTGTAAATCAACTAGACTTCAATTTCTTAAAAAAGAAATAGATTTCTTATTCTAGCTCACACTTTTGGTCACTTTTCAACATCACAACTCTAGACCAGAAAGTGGTTTTATTTTTCTTTTAAGTATTTAAGCTGCCCTTCCTACTTCCAAAAAAAAAAAAAGATCCCAAAGTCTGTGCCTTTTCCTCAGAAAGAGAGATGCAAATGCCATCATTGCCAACTGCTCTGCTCATACATCCGGTTCCAAGCACCATGGTCACTGAGCTCTCAGCCCCTTGCATGTTTAAGCGTGCAGGTCAGAGGAAGGTCAGAGGCAGTGAGTCTAAATGGTTAGAGCCCCTTTCTCCTTTTTTTCCAGCATCAGCCACAAGCAATTTTCATCCTTGTCACACTCTATTTGTTTGATGCATAGGGACCAAGTGAGCTATCCCAGGACACAAGATGCCGGTCACCTCAGATAAACAAACGTTTACAGAGTGCACATAAAGGGCTTGACATTGTGTTTGGGCTAGAAATATAAACGAGTCACCGTCCTGGCTCTGGAGCAATTTTCCTGTCTACGTTTTATTCTTCTCCTAAAATACCCAACTGGTAATACAGCCTGGTACCCAATTTGAACTTTAACAGCCAGTCTCTTCTAACCTCTCAGATCGCATTCCAACCTGGGCTCTTTTAATGGGCCCAAACCAACCTTGCCCATGCAAAGGGAAATATTGCCTTATTCTTTCCAGCATGGTCTGACATCCCAAGACATCATCTCACCTTAACCCTGTGAATGTGGGTCCATTACAATTCAGTTAAGAAATAGTATCTCGTCCCCCTAGTCAAATCCATTTTAATTAAATAACAATGAGCATTTTTAAAGCACTTACTATTTGTGTGCCTGGCATGGTGGAGATAATATTAGTAACATCAACAAATGCTAAGACAGCATTTCCTGTATGTCAGGCACCATTCTAAGTACTCTCACACATATAAGCTCATTCAATCTTCTCAGACACCCTGTGACCTAAGTCATTACCATCATCCCCGTCTACAGACAAGGAAAACGGCCCCAGGGAGGCACACAGACGTGCCGGACATCACATGGCCGGTGAGCTGCATAGCTCAAATCTGAACCCAGGGAGTCAGGCTCCAAAAACTGTGCTCTCATTCACTAGCTGTCTTTCATATGCTATTTCTAATCCTATAAGAAGGTACTCTTAACCCTTCTTTACAAATGAGAAGGAACTGAGGCTGAGAGAGGTTTAAAAACTTGCCCAAGTGCAGGGCAAAGACTGAAGCAGATATGTCTGACACAGAGTGTCCTGCCCTTTCCAAAAAGATGCCCCACAGGGCTTGATACTAGAGGCGGTATATATTGGTTGATAGTTTACAAAGTGCTTTGGCATATGATATCTTATTTCTTCATCACAGAGACCCAGCAATATAGATCTTATTATCTGTAATTATAAAAACAAAATTGAGGCTTAGAAGTTAACATAACTCGCCCAAGGTGCCTTAGTCAGTAAGTTGTGGCTCAAAACTCGGTATTCTGATTCCAAGTCAAGGTTTTCTTCACTATGCCCAACTGCCTTCCATTTTCAAGGTAGCATCTATTTGCCGTGCACCCATCATAGCCAGTTTAGCCCCAGTTCTAGGCTTTACTGCCTGGGGCTGAAAATGCAAAGCATTGCTTCTGTCAGATCAAGTGGGAGAAGAGAAACTAACTTATTAGGGATCCAGCTTATAACTGACAGTTGTAACAAAGAACTTAGGTCATCAGGAAAGAATTTTATATACATATATATATTCACCAGTAGATATTTCCATCAAAATGATTAGCATGTAGGTGATGGTACATCAAAGGCTAAATCTGTAAGATGATGAGATAGGACTAAAACTGTGGTTTCAAACCAGTGCCTCCCTGAGTACAAACTGGGGGTTTCTTGAAGGTTCATGGTGGGCACCTATTGGGTGGTCTGCTCAGTTCCTTCTCTGGGCATCAGCCGCAGAATCATGACTCATGCAGCACCAAGCAGAGTCTTTCTGCATGGTGGATGGTTCAGTAACGTGTAAACCATGGTCAGCAGGCAGCCAACGCTACACAAGGGAAGTACAAAAGCCAGTCTACAAAGAAAAAGAGGACTGAAAAACATATTCAGAGAAAAATAGAAAGAAAATTGCTTGAATTTCCTTTCTTAAGACTTTCCTTCTGTTTAAGTCTTTCTTAAGACTTTTCTTTTGTTTGCTTAAGCCAGCTCATGGCGAATTCCACTACTTGCAACCAAATAAACTAGAGTTATTCAAAGTGCTAAGGTGGAGGGAAGTGGGATGGGTAGGCAAACAGATAAGGTCTGAAGCCTCACATTCTTCTTGGGCTTTGTTATGGGTTGAATTGTATCCCCCCGAAAAAGACAGGTTGAAGTCCTAATCCTTGGTATCTGTGAATGTGACCTTATTTGGAAAAAGGGTCTCTGCAGATGCTATCAAGTTAAGATGAGGTCATTAGGTTGGTCCTTAAACCAATATAACTAATGTCCTTACAAGAAGAGGAGGAGAGCCAGAGGTAAGGGGGAGAATGCCAAGTGACAATATGGCAGAGATCAAAGCGCAGTAGCTGCAAGCCAAGGAATGCCAAGGATTGTTATAGAGGTCTGGAAGTTAAGAAGCAGCAAGGAAGAATTCCTCAACAGCTTTCAGAGAAAGCCCTGCCAACACCTTGATTTTGGACTTCTAGCCTCTGGAACTGTGAGACAATAAATTTCTGTTGTTTTAAGCCACCCAGTTTATTGTACTTTGTTACAGCAGCCTGATGGAACTAATACAGGCTTCCAATAAGACACTCATGATTTTAAAAAGGAAACTGAAAACTACTGAATTCTATATTTTTTAATTTATCTAAAAATTTCACTTACATAAAATATCTCACTCATGATAAAGCTGAATAAATGTAATCTTGACCTAATTTATAATTTCCCAGTTAATTTGACTTATACAGATGTAATGTACATATATATATATACTACTTTTAGAAATCTCTGCTTAATAGTGTTCTTCTCTCTGTTAATAAAATATATATTTAACTTTACCATTTTGGTTAAAAGTCACTTTGCCTTTTTAGAATGTCCAAACATAGAAATAAGGTACATACATATTTTAGTTCATGGTTTTCTTGCAAAACCCAGCATCTCAGCAAAAACTGCTGTTAGCATTTCAAATTTACCGTAATCTAAAGAAGATGCAGTTATGAGAATACAATGGAGCCCAAAGATATAATTATTCCAAAAAGCTCTAAAATATCACCATCTGAAATTTTTGTAATAAAAGTAAATTAACAATCTACCATTTATAATAAAAAGCTCCTTTAGAGTCTCAGGAGACCTGACTCCCTCGACAGCTAACAACATAAACAAACATATGTAGTGTTGGTGTTTATAATACCTGGCACTGGTATAATGGTTGCATTCAAAATTTTTTATTGTGGACTTGAAGGCGGCCAGATAACTTTTTATCCATGACCACACTTTTTTAGCAATATTTACAGTAAAAGTGCATGAGAGGTGTACTGTACTTTTCAGTTATCAAAGAACTTTTAAATACATGACCCCACTTGACCTACAAAATTATAATTTTAAATAAGAGAAGGTAAATATTATCATCTCTGTTTTCTAGTTGAAGAGACTGATGCTTGGAAATCTACCCCGGATCATACAATTAGTAAAAATTAAAACCCAGTCTTCGGATTCCATATCTAAAACGTAGCTTTCATGATACCAGGATTCCATCTAAATCAGACACAAGGTTTAGGTAACTGCAGAGCTCACAGCTTCTAAGGAAAAGATAGTGATTTATTTTTTAATTCACTGTTTTAAAAAGAGTTAGTAAGTGCTTTTCTTATCTTGACATAATTTCCCTGTCGAAATCCTCATAAACTAAAGAAACTGAAAGATGCAGCTATAGCCTGGCCCTTTGATGTCTGTGTTTCAGAGGTGTCTACCTCGGAGAGGCCAACCATGGACCTACGGAGAGAGAATGGGGCTGTGCTTATCCAAATGGGACTCCTCAAGAGTGGATACTGGAGTGGCTAGAATTATCACCAAAATGATGTAAAGCCCCACAAATGTCCTCCTCTCCTTTTTGTCCTCATGAGGCAAGTGAAGAGTCAACAAAACCTACAAAATCTCAAGCTACTTCCTTCTAGATGCGGAAAACGCACAAGCAGAAAATTCCAGAATAAGAAAGGTGGAATTTCTGATTTAAATGTTTTGCCCAGGACTGTATCTCTTTAGGATCAAAATGAGAAGCTACTTCACCTCTGCCCCTGGTCTCTGGTCACATGAAAGATGTATTTCCAAAGTGCCACTATGGTCAGGAGGCTACATCCTAGGAATATTGGGGGTACAGTATACTCTTGTGTTTACTCTGAATATATTGACTTTTTTAAGCAAAACTTTGAATGATGAATGTGGCAAGCAAGGGACAGTGCAAGTCAGGTTGGGAAGTACAAGAATTTCTGGTACCAAGTCTCCTTTTAATCCTTTAGTTTCCTTCAACAACAACAAAAAAAACCAGACAACCCAACTGAAAAATGGACAGAAGACCTAAATAGACATTTCTTCAAAGACGACATACAGATGGCCAATAGGCACATGAAAAGATGATCAACATTGCTAATTATTAGAAAAATGTAAATCAAAACTACAATGCAGTACCACCTCACACTGGTCAGAATGGCCATCATTAAAAAAATCTACAAACAATAAATGCTGGAGAGGGCATGGAGAAGAGAACCCTCCTACACTGCTGGTGGGAATATAAGTTGGTGCAGCCACTATGGAAAACAGTATAGAGGTTCCTCAGAAAACTAAAAATAGAGCTACCATATGATCCAGTGATCCCACTCCTGGGCAGATATCTGGACAAGACAAAAACTCTAATTCGAAAAGATACATGCACCCCAAAGTTCATAGCAGCACTATTTACAGTAGCCAAGACATGGAAACAACCTAAATGTCTGTCAACAGATGAATGGATAAAGGAGATGTGGTACACATATACAATGAAATACTATTCAGCCATAAAAAAGAACGAAATAATGCCACTTGCAGCAACGTGGATGGACCTAGAGATTATCATACTAAGTGAAGTAAGTCAGAAAGAGAAAGACAAATACCATATGATATCACTTATACGTGGAATCTAAACTATGACACAAATGAACCTATCTACGAAACAGAAACAGATTTACAGACATAGAGAACAGACTTGTGGTTGCCAAGGGGGAGTGGAGGTGGGGGAGGGATGGATTGGGAGTTTGGGGCTAACTACTACAAATATAGAATGGCTAAACAACAAGGTCCTACTGTATAGCACAGGGAACTATATTCAATATCCTGGGATAAACCAGAATGGAAAAGAATATAAAAAAGAGTGCATATATGCATATAACTGAGTCACTTTGCTGTACAGCAGAAATTAACAGAACATTGTAAATCAACTATACTTCAATAAAAAAATAAATTTTAAAAAATCCTTCAGTTTCTTGAGTTACCTTACTGCTTTCAGCTAAGTTCTAGGCCCTCTTCCCATCTTAAGCCTGTTTCCGCACCTTCCTAAGAAAAGGGGAAACCTGAGAGCCAAAGAAAGTGAGCCTGGAGGAGCCCACCTGGGGCCCAACACACAGGGACCTCTGAAAAGACTGCTTGCCCTTCGTGGTTGAGTAGGCAGGGGCCAAAATGCCCGGAAACGGCTTCTCCAATGCCACACACTGTTTGCCCTTGAGAAACATCACTCCCTAGTTTTCTACTTCTGAGGCAGCCAAGTACCTTTCAAGAATAAAACTGCTTCACTCTTCACGTTATCAAAACACCTCCAAATGATATGGAATGAGATGGCCCAATAAACACCATTTTGTTAGGACAGGTACAAAAATTTGAATCATTATATTCTTTACCTGTTTTTTTTTACTTGTCTCAAATCTTAATTTCTTAAGTTTTAAATGAGAACTGGCAGAATATAAAAACCTCAAAAGAAATATTATCTGCAGCATTTATTGGCAGAGATTGTTAAATCTGTTAGTGATTCGCCAACACTGCAACGTGCATGAATGTAAGGAGCAAAGTTACATACAAGGGGCAGAAAATAGTAAGTTATTCGTGCATTTAGTTTTCACTTATTTTATATGCACTCCAAAACTATTCTTCATATAATAAGAACATCGAATATCACAGGCCCATAACATAGGTTTAAATGGCCGAACAAACAACTTAAACGTGTTAAGGGTGCTTTTCCTGTTTAGGGTGAAAGCTACACCATACAGAATGATCTCGAAATGCTTTATGTGAATTACCTCACAAGATGATTTAGGAGAGCCATAAAATACACTCTGTAATTGCATACAGTATGACTGCAGAAGCACCTTGATAGCACTTGGCCCTTTGTTATTAAAATACTAATCCACTAGCAGTTACTGCTTATTACATAACCACCAGAAGGTCTTGTAAAACACACATTTACAGGAACCACAATGTCATTACTAAAGATCACACTTCGGGGGGCTTCCCTGGTGGCGCAGTGGTTGAGAGTCTGCCTGCTGGTGCAGGGGACACGGGTTCGAGCCCTGGTCTGGGAAGATCCCACATGCCACGGAGCGGCTGGGCCCGTGAGCCACAATTGCTGAGCCTGCGCGTCTGGAGCCTGTGCCCCGCGACGGGAGGGGCCGCGATGGTGAGAGGCCCGCGCACCGCGATGAAGAGCGGTCCCCGCACCGCGATGAAGAGTGGCCCCCGCTTGCCGCAACTGGAGAAAGCCCTCGCACGAACCGAAGACCCAACACAGCCAAAAATAAATAAATAAATTAAAAAAAAAAAAAAAAAAAAAAAAAAAAAAGATCACACTTCGGGTTTGTAATAACTCTATGGTGAACAAAGCTGAGCTACATAGGGAGGGTGGGAGGGAGGGAGACGCAAGAGGGAAGACATATGGGAACATATGTATATGTATAACTGATTCACTTTGTTATAAAGCAGAAACTAACACACCATGGTAAAGTAATTATACTCCAATACAGATGTTAAAAAAAAAAAAAAAAAAAAAAAGCTGAGCTACAAAACCACAGGTCTAAAAGCATCATAACTGATGAGAGACCTTTAAAGACAAAGTCACATAGTGCCACCCCAAATATTGCTATGGAAATTTTCCAAGGAAACAACTCTAGCTTACTGAAATAGGCTTTTATAAAATTAAAATCCATTGACTTTTTTAAGTTCGAAACAAAGGCTATTTATAAGATGAACTCTTATTGGGAATATTTGTTTATGAGCCAAAGGAAACTTTTTTTCTTCCCGATACGAACTTGAGGAAGGTTTCTGAACCCTTTCTCTTGTGCTCACAAGATAAACAAACAAAATAAAACCTCAGGTTCTCCTTAATTTAAAGCCCACTCGAGAGTTTATCAAACTGTGAAACTCCCACACCAACCACACATTTTATTTTATTTTGCTTTTTTATCACACATTTTAAAGATACACGTGCACACACACACGTATACATCAAAACAAATACATACAAAACAATCCAAACTTAGACATTAATTTCAAGTTTCACGAGACAAATATATGTTTTCCCTGAGGCAAAGGAAAATGTAAGTCTAAAAATTATGTTAAGCATATTGGTATAATTAAGTAATACTAAAGGTTGGTTTTTTCCTCTAGACCTCTACTTTTGATAACTGATACCTTTAAAAAAGATATAAATTAGGTTAGGCTGATGAAATAATGTACTACTTAATTCATAACTTTAAAGATCATTAAAAATTGGTACAGAGCTTTTGAGGAATTTCCAGACACTCAAGTTACAACAAAAATAGTAATTAAGATTTTAAGAGTAATAACTCTTGCCTTAGGACTGACATTCTGTTTACTTACAGACTGTCCATTTATCCCCTGGGGGTCTTCCATTGAAGATTTCTTCTTCCGAATTATATATGGGCTATTAGCTACACACTTCTTCAAAGGGTTCCAACACCCCAGCACCTGCGATGAACAGAGCATCAAGCCGCCGTATTAATTGTGTGGCATGAAATTAAGAGCTGATCTTTACGTCTGTAGCTTTCTATTTACTAGCATGTATACACAAGTCAAGAATGCTTACCTTCACTGATTGAATCTTTAAAATAAATATTATGGGCTCACTGTTTATCACAATTTACATGAGCCAAATATGGCCAAATTATAGCTCAGTGTGTCTGCTGTCAGCAGCTGCAGCCCAAGGAAAATAAAGAATGAAGAGGGCAGATAGAGAGCTTTCTACACGCATTATTTTTGAGCCAACAGTCCAAGAGCCCCCTTTTTTTTTTTCTTTTTGAATTCGGTTTCTCCATGCTATCTATCAACGTCAGCTGTACCACAATGCCAAGAGGAAATACTAACAAAGAAATATGATTGTAGTCTGAGCAAGGATAAAAGAGAAAAATCTAGAGTTGAGTGTTTTACCCTCAGGGCAAGGATATTATTATACCATTTCTTAGCAAGTTTACTTTAGGTCACAGTTTCACAGTTGATCAATTCTGAACCTTCAGAGACTCAACACCTTCGAGAAGAGTGGGGTTTGGGCGTGCTTCAAGACATGGACGATAAATGTAGTATTTTGAAATATAGTCTATGTTTAGCTATCTGCAAATAATAATAACAATATAGCCATCTAGCTGCCCATTCTCATTTCCTAACTCTCAGAATTAATTTTCATACTCATGCTCAAATGAGGAACCAAAAGAAACTCCCAGTTTTTCTTGCTTGGTCTTAGCAACTAAGAAATTAATCTACACACCTCGCATCAACTTCAACACAGATAGTTAAATAGACATGTAAATTAAACCAAAAAAAAATAGACACGATCTTAATATCACCCAAGGTAAAATTACAGAACAGAGAACATGTAGTAGTGTAAACTTTAGTATCACTTCTCGTAAAGGTACTTAAACTTCTGCATGTCAGCATGGTAGGAAAAGCACCGCAGTGGAAGTCAAAAGGTCTGAATTCAGGTTCTGACTCCGCCACTAACTAGTTGAATGACCTCGGGCAAATAATTTTGGCTCCCTGAGCCTAAGTTTTATTATCTGTGAAATGGGAGATTTCAACTGGATGATATCATATATTTTAGATTTATAATTTTATGAAAGTATGCATTTACACACTAATTGTCAGGTAAAATATTCCAAGCATGGCTCATTTGGGATGTAATTTTGAAATGCCAGAGTAGTTCTCATTTATGATTTTTTGCTCACAATTATCAATGCTGGAAGACATATGCCTTACCCGCCATTAACATGAAAGTGATGCTTCTTGAACATAAAACTCATAACTAACTAACTCCTAACATTTGGAGAATCCCTAGTAAAGCAGAGTGTTTCTGTAGTTTTAACAAAAAACAATGTCATAATTTCAGGTTACAAGTAAATAAAAGTCATATGGATGTATTTAAGTTCTGCTAACCCAAGGAAACACAATATACCACTCTATTTTGAATTGCACAAAATTTCAGAACCAAATCTTAAAATCCACCGGCATTGCTTTTAGAGGATTTCTTGCATAATTAGGGAAGAGATATTACAGAAACTAGATTTTTTTCATTGCTTCTGTTACTCTCCGGAGGCACGTTAACTTCTCCAGGCAATAAAGTAGCATTTTAAAATAATGATCATAATTCTGCCTTACATTGGGAAAACACTTTACAGTTTACAAAGTGCCTTCACATAAATCGCCCACAGTGCACCTATATGTGCTGAGACAAAGTCCGGTCTCATTCCTCACAGAAGGGGGCAGGCCCAAGACAAAGCCCCCTCTGATTTCCCCTAAATTCCCATCCTCTCCATACCTGTCCTGAGAACATGTTTCAATCAAAGTCTGTATATTTGATATTCCAGGATTATTTCCCATGTGTTTCTTTTCCATATTTCCATATTGAACTTACTGAACAGTTTAAGGTATTAAGAATGGTCAAGTTACATGAGCATGAAAGGTATTTCATTCGTAATTTTATTTCTTCTGAAGATGAAACTATTCTGTACTAAATACTATGTTTGTTATTGTTTCCTGGCCTAAAAAGAAAAGACTGAGATTATTGAGAAGCCAAAACAGTCAGCATTCATCCAGTTCAGGTAGATGTCTCCACTAAGAAAGACTACCACTCAAAAATCACAAAATCACAGAGACCCATCGACTTTATTTACAAATCCTCCCGCTTGCTAAATCAGTATAGTTGTTTCCAGATTTCTACATGTCAATCCAAACCATGAAATATATGCCATGACTGGGTCTACTGATATTTAGGAGCCTGGCTCTGGTAAACCCTTAATTCCCTTGTTGGACTTGATCTTTCATGGTTTATAAATAAGCCTGCCCCCATTATAGCTCTTATCTAATTATTTCTCTACCTGTCCCCCCACTAGATTGTAGCTCCATGAGGGCTAGGACCATGCCTTACTCTCTTGTTCTGGTCACATATGGCATTCATTAAATATTCTGAATGAGTGAATGAATGAATATTATTGATACATGACAATTTTTGAATACATGTAAACTCTGAGCTAGAATTAGATGGGCAGTTAAACGGTGGTGCTATCATTCAGTCAACTTAAAAATGATTCATTGAATTTTAGGTCATCAATATTTGTTCAAATACCCTAAGAAACAGGCTCAAGCAAAAACAGGTTAATTGGTTCATATCTATCTATCTACCTGCCTACCTACATATTACGCACATAGGGAGTAGCTATTCATAAAACTATATAGACCTATAGAGTACTTAGAGGTGAACTTCAAAGGGACTTTGTTTAAACCAAGGAGTGGTTCCTACAAAAAAAGGGGTAGAAGAATGTCCAAGGAGGCTGATCTAGGTATAGGACGGTGTTGGTGTGGGGAGGTGCACATTGATGGAAGGATCAGTGACACGAAATTTGTTTCAGGAGATTTGTGGGGCAGTACAGGCAGGAGGTGTCTTGATATCAAAAATATCCCCACGTGTCTGGATGCCATAAGCCTGGTGGTGGTTACCCGTCCATACACCCATCCCCAGCACTCACCATGCCAAAACAGGGAATTGGGTTAATTACCCACTTGTGCATTTACCTCCAAAGACCAAACCCTTTATTCACTCACTCCTGAGTCAACTCTTCGGTACTCTCCAGAAGTAGGGGGTGGGTTGGAGTTGTACACAATGGAAGTCCACCTTTCTATTAGCCACTCAAGGGAAAGTTCTCTAATAAAGAGAAAAGGGACTGAGACACATCCTGGGGCTCTGCTGCCCAAATTCAACACTCCAGAGTCAGTTATCCACTCTGAGCATAGAGAAAAAGCCTGGAAGCCTCTTCTTGGAATGGGTTTCACTAACCACTTAAGGAGGAAGAAAAGATCAACTGAGCAAAACAGTGAGAAAAAGCTGTACAGCTGGGCACATATTTCATATTTGCTAGTTGCATGAGGCCACCTAAAGAAGATGCTCTTCCAGGACAGACAGTGGTAAGCAACCCCTTCCAAGGCCACCAGAGCCCACAGGTGACAGGGAAGGGGCACCTAGAGCTCTTGACTTGCATTCACAGCCCCAGGCCATAGGCCCACCTTGGCATCTGGTACCAGCAGAAGCGGGCAGGTGGCAAGAGGGACAGTGGGAGGCATCCCGGACAAGGAGGAAACAGGAAGTACCGGCCCTGTTTGAAATGATCTTTCCAACACCTGAGGGAACTATGCCTTCTTCGGTCCCAATCCCATGGACTGCTGATGAAACACCATGGAAAAGTGAACTTTACTACATAGACTCTTCTGACACAAGATTAACAGAAGCCTTAGGAACTTCATTTTGCACTCTTGGGGGAGTGGGCTGGGAAGGGGCTGAAATTAGTGTAGACATACTAGCGAATACACAATGGTAAATAAACGTTAGATTTATACACTGATAAAACAGACTCTACAGAAAACACCAAATCAACATGACAATCTGACAAATCTTGCAATCACACAAAATCCCCTTTGGGGGCTCAGAGGCATTATGAAATTGCACCCCTGGTGATGGCATTACAATGATACCTATAGAGTTCAGTGATGCATATTTGGAAATGATATTTTATGCCCCACTGCAACTAACAAGCTTATTGTTAAAATACAAAATAGTTCTAAATACAAAAACTTTAACATATATGAGACAAAACATCTATTCTGTGCATTCCTGCTATAGTTTAAACTCTCCCCAAGATGACAATTTTTCTCCCCAATTCTACAAACAGCACTTGCTACTTAAAAAAAGTACTCAAGAGCTTTGAACCTCAAGCTTTCTGGATTCTGGAAATCCATTTTCACCACCCCACACAGACACTTCCTATTCTTTTCCACCCATTGGCTAAAATCAGGCAGTTGATAAAATAAGCAACTGCACCTCATCTCACCTGTAAACATTTCTTACTTTTACTTTAGTTCTAGCTCATCGCAAACATCCCATCTATTGTCAGATCAAAAGATTGGGAGAAGAGAAGTTGGGATAAGTGTGCAAGTGACAGAGGCATGAAGTAGGCAGAAAAAGGCTCTAGGCAGGTACATGGAACAGACTTCCTAGATTGAAGAAAAACAAGGTGGGGCTGGAGGTGAGGATTGATATGATTGGGAAGAAAATAATCTTTTTAAAAACTTTATACATCACGTATATTTTAATTTTTCCTGCTGGGTTTGGAAAAACGGTTTATAGTTTAGATGACACATAAATCATCTCTAATGAACCAGAGACCCATCAGACACTGTTAATAACTTGCGGCTCCTTGGATGAAAGAGTATTTTCATTACAACACACCATCACTTTCATCTTTGCCTTCTCACCAAGTGTTGAGTTTTCTAACATTCCTGAGAGGCAGAAGGAAACTAGTGGTTGAACATTGCTTTGTAGAAAAGAAAAGGGCTATTCTGAAGTATGTCCCCAGAAGACTACAACTGCAGATTGAATAAACATATCAAATCAAGGGGTCTTTAAGAAAATTTACAAACAGAAGCCTGCAGTGAAATGAACCATTGGATAAATGACCTCCAGAGACTTCTTCAACTCACTATTCCATGGCTTCAGAAGCCATAAGCAGCTGTGTCTGAAGGTGACCTCTTCTTTGCTTTCCTCACCTTCCTAAGAAATACGGTTATATCGAGGAACACAGAGATTGAGCATGCCCAGGTGAGTCAGATTCAGAAACTAGAGTCTCTTTCCAATTGTTGTAAGGACCACATCCCAACCACGGAAGCTGTTAATGAAAAACAAGTTCAGCTCTTTACGCTGGTGAAAGTCTTCTACAGCTGGAGATGTAGTTTCTATAGAAATAAATGTCGACACCAATTTGCTTTTATAGCTTTTCCACTGATTTACTGGTACCACCGTTTTAAAGTTTTAAGTATGAAGCCCATCTATTCTTTATAGAACTTCTGAATAAATATGATCAGATTTCTGTTTCCACCATATGCAATTTCCTTCTGTCTTCAGAGGAAGAATGTAAGGCAACCCAATGAGCTGACATTAATTAGGAAAATGATGACATGTGTTTATTCAGTAACTAAAGTTGAATTCAAACGATGTTTTCAAGAGCATTAGACCTACACATTATTTCAATGTAGTACTTTCTACATTAACAATATAAAGAAAACTCTAAAGAAACACACCTGTAATTCCATCAACCCAACTTGTCTGTATGTGTACATAGTTTTACATAGATATAATCAGAGCAAATCTTCATGCTTGTGTTTTTCTGGTTTCTCTTAACATCATTTCATAAGTATCTTACAGTCTGTATCCCTATCATTTTTAATGCCCGTGTAATATTCCATCAGGGAGATATTCCTATAAAGTGGGATATTTGGGGGGTTTTTTTCCACTCTTTCACTATAGCATATAACACTTCAATATCTTTACTCAACAAGTTTTTTCCTTCTTTTAAATTATTTCTTTAAGGATAAATTCCAAACAATCTAATCAGAGGATCAAGAGGTATGATAGCTAAAACTAGTACTTCTTTTAAAGTGAAGTCAAATTCACTTATGCAGATTTTTCTCTCATACAACACTCACCCTAGTGTAAGGATGAAACATAGATTTCGTATTTTAAAATAGTCAAATAAAGTTGCTACAAAGGAACTTGACAACATTCATGAACCTCCCTATATCAGAGGTTACAAAACTTTTGTGTTCATGGCAAACTTTTGAATACTAAAGACCATGGCAGGCCATTTGAAAGCCTTAACTAAATCACTGGCGTAGGCTATCACTGTGCTGATAAATGTAAGCATAGTTCTCACACACTCGTCACCTGCTCTTTCTTTTACTCAACATTGCTCTTTGAATGGAATCTGCTCTCATAGACTGAAGACAAAAAGTCCAAACGGGGAACTATACCCAGTATTTTCTAATAACCTATAAGGGAAAAGAATCTGAAAAAAAATAGATATACATGTACATATAACTGAATCATTTTGCTGTACACCTGAAACTAACACAACATTATATCAACTACGCTTCAATTTTTAAAAATCTGAAAAAAAAAAAAAATGAAAAAGTCTTTAAACAAAACAAAATGGTGAAAATGCATTCCAGTGAACATGGGATCTTTTACCACTATGCTAATCATTTTCCCTTCTTATCTTCAGCAAGGTAAATCACCATGTCACATGACTTAGTCGGTTGAGTCTGACAGCCATTGTCAGAAAATAATTTCTACTGAAGCACAGAAAAAGTCAGTGTTGCACGGATGATGATTGATGGCATGCCCGTGATGGATTTGAGGAACATGAGTGTGCTATAATAGCACAATGCCTGAGAACTACAGGCCTATATATCTTATATGTAATAAGGAAATTCAGGCATCTAAGAGAAAAATCTAAAACATAATCACACATGATAAATTCACCTAAAATTTCACCAGGCTGGTGTATTAATTCTGCTGTATCTACGAATTTGGGGCATTGCTAGTCTACAATGTATCACAGAAATTGTTTCTCAGTTTCCCACGACTATAATTGTACTTTTAAAATAACTTATGCTCTTGAACAACTGGTAGCAAACTAAACTGGTTCCATTCAGTGGTTGTTCGCTACTGTCCAAACAACTATAACTAAATGATGAATTTTCTTACTTTATTCAAAAGAGAAGGGGATCTGAAATATCTACTCCTTTGCTTTTACATAGAAAGCTCTACCATCGAATGCCTCTGAAGATGCTAATAAAACATCACAAAACTCATCCACAGGGATGGAAAGCAGGATATTGCTTGGAGCCAGGGACGGAGATGGGCGTGGGGAGGGATTGGACTGTGGGGGGCATGAGGGAACTTTTGGAGGCGTTAGAAGTGTTCTATATCTTGAAGGTCGTGGTTACATGGGTGTACATAATTGTCAAAATTCACTGAACTCTACATTTCATAAAGTTGATTTTTTTTAATTTAATTTAATTTTTTTATACAGCAGGTTCTTACTAGTTATCTATTTTATACATATTAGTGTATATATGTCAATTCCAATTTTAATGTGCCACAGTTCATACTTCCTAACAATTGTCAACATCTTTTTCCCCCAGTACCATTAATGAAGCAACAAACGGTTTTGATAGTGACTGCCTTCTTCATTGGAGATGATAAGTTCTTGCCCCTCCAAGTCAAACATGATATCAGTGCTGATGTTCACCCACCAACACTCCTCTCTGATGCACATGACATTTATTCCTGCTTGACTGCTTAACCCACAATAAGTTCATCTGTCAAGAACAAAAAAGCAGTTTTATTCATAAAAATAAGGTGAAAACATATTTCTCAGATTCTGACATTTCTTTTTCTTTCGCTGCTAAAATTCAAAGGCAATTTGAACCATGGATAGAGGCAGAGACTTCAATATTCAGCTCATTAGGGAACGTATTTACTACAGGGGGCCCACGTTCCTCATTAGACCTTAGAATGCATGCAGATTACATGTGTAGTTTAGGAGGAACTGGAGAATAAATGCCTCCCTGCTCCTTTACCTTTGACAATCACAAGCAAAGTTTAGCAAAGCAATTTCCTCATTTCCTGGATGCTGACTCTTATTTTTAGTTGCGTCTCGACCAGAGTAAGGATTGCTCGATGCAGAATAAGACTGCAGGGCTGCAGTCTCAGAGGCCAAAACACCGAAAATAAAGACGGTAATGGAGAAAGCATTAAGCTGTCAGAAGAGAGGCACTGACTCAGGATTTCTTTGGATTTCACTCTTTTCTTAAAATCAAAGGACAACTTACATTACAGCGAAACTTGAAAAGTTTAAGAAAGCTCTCTCCCCTTAATTCATTAAGAAAACAGCTACTGGGTGGTACAATGTGATAGCAATATACATGGTATGGGATGTTGTGATGGAGCCATGGAAGGAAGTTGTAGAATCCAAATTCCATCTAGGGCAGGAATCACCCGAAACCTCCTTGACTGATAGCCAACCTGCTTCTGCATGAACGCTTCTGGGGACAGAAATTCACCAACTTGGCAAGCCATTTAGTCTACAGCTGGAAGGTTTAACCTTTACGAGGTTTTCCCTTCTACTGAGCCGAAACAGACAGATCAAAACCCTCTCTTCTAGGGTCCATTTTCCTTCTGCACAAGCACAAATGTATTTTAATATGCCCCTGATACAAAACAACCCCTGAAACATCTGAAGATTTCGATGATATTTCCTAAAATTACAATCAGATCTCCTCTCTAGGCTCAAAATTTAATTACTCATCCTTTTAGAAACAAGTTACTTAACTTTCTGATCCCCTTCCACAGGACATGTCTGTGATCAGTGGCCTCTGGATCCAAACACCACTGGCACTTACTGAGCTTAGGGATACACAAACGCTTCTGCAAACGACCTGAGACATCCATTCGGCTTTGTATAATATGCCAACCTCAAAACCATTCCTTTAGTTTCCTTCTTTCAAGTCACTGACAGAAATGATAAAGGAGAGAAAGCCCCAGACAGCTAGTCCCAACGCGTCCAAGGGTAGAGGAAAAGACTACGGAAAACTTGGAGAAGCTGGGTAGGGATTTAAGTCTGTAACTTGAGCACTCATCAGCTCTGCAATCTTGGAAAAATTAATGAACCTCTCTGAGCTCGTTTCTTCATCAGCACAATGAAGATTGATAATGCGTCTTATGGGATGGAGAAGATTGATAATGCGTCCTACACATAATACATGCTCAATGAATGTGTGAGTAGGTGATAACAATCACTTTGTAAAGGATGAAAGGTCATGAAACTATAATGCAATATGCTAAATCGTCTCTAGTTTTTACGTTCAAAAATTATCATGGAATAGGGTAACTGGACGCTTTTCAGAGCTGCCTTTTAGGTTACTAAGATAAAAATTAGTAAAACAATATTGCTCTTGTTATGTTCCCTCTCTTTAATTACCTTTTGTGAACATTTTGACTTTTTTATAGGCTAAACAATCCCACTGACCATTTGTTTATACTTCCTATTTTGTAACATCTTCATTAACACTTTCCTCTGCCTTCTCCCCAAGGCTTTCTTCACATGTTCCAAATTGTGAAACTTGTGAGCTTTTGCTCTCTTCCAAATAGGGAACAAGTCTGATTTAGTCTGTTTGGTCTGACATGGAAGCCCTTTCCAATCTATCCCCAGCTACCGTCCCTACACATCTGTCCTGCGTCCCAGGTCTCTCCTGGCTCACCTGCAGCTACACCAGACCACTTCCAGATGCCCTTGGTGCCAACAGCTCTCTGCCTGGAGGACGCACCTTCCACCCAGATTGCTACACAGCTTTCAAGGCCCATCCAGTCCTGCTTCCGGGAAGCCGGGTCCATCTGTGTTTCTCCATCTGAGCACTAGTCATATTAGGTCACAACTGTCTACCAGACCACTCCTTCAGGGCAGAAACCATTTTAATCCATGTAACAAGATGTTTGGTACGTGGCACGTTTCCCAGTGCTGGCTGAATGAGCAGCTCTGACTAGAGACAGAGGATTCTAGGGTACTAGGGTCTCTGAACAGGATGGAAGAATGCCTTCCTTGGCCTCCACGGAGATCCTGCTCCCGCATTAGCCCTGCACTTCCCACTCCTAGCTGTGATCCTCTGTGCAGACACTCGCCACTGATTCTTTTGAATATACAATCAACTCACATTTCTTGACAGGTTTGAGTCGTTCTCCTACCCAAATTTTTTCAAGAAGCGTTGAGCTTTATGAGACGACTTACCTAGCTAGCGTTAGTCAGTCTGGCTTCCGGAACAAAAAAACTTGGGTGGGTCTTAACATGAAGGAAACAATGAAAGTTGTTTATACCATTTGCATTATTCTCACCACAGTTAAAGCAGAGATCCTGTTTATTTTTCCTTGCTTTTCTAATTATTCATGGAATAATAATAATGCCTCGCCGTCGCTGACCTCCTCCAATTCATCTGCTACTTCTTTTAACTGGTCTCTGTTAATTGGACCAAACAACCCACTTTGGGCCAAAAGAAGGGACTCCGGGGGCCAGAAAGCACTAAATATAAATATTCGTTTGTTCAGCCTCCTCCCCGAATATTTCCTATCACTGGAGCTTCAAACGCAAGCACACGTCCAAGACGGCAATCACAACAGCAAGTAAGGCCAAGATGACGCCCCCCCCCCATTCCGTCCCCCGACGTCCCCATCAGTCGTCACCTCCCCCAAGGAAAACCCACCGGCCCTAGACACATCCCTCCACGTGCAGCGCCCTGATGCCGCGGGGCCGGGGGCGACGCCGGCGTCCCCTCACTGCTCTCCCGACGCGCGTCCCCATTTTGCGCGCGCGCCGCCGCGTCCTTCCAGGTGGCTCCGCGTACCTGGCGGCGGTGCCCATGCCGAGGAGGCGGCCGAGGAGACGGCGGACGGGCCGCGGAGCGGGCGCTGCGCGCGCGCGATCGACGGCGGGGGTGGGGTGTCGGGGCGCCGCGTCGGCTGCGCCCCCTCCGCCGCCCCCGCCCCTCCTGGCCCGGCTGGGGCCGCGGGCGTCACGGTCCCGGGCTCTCGGCCGCGGCCTCGGCGCCCAAGGGTCAGATTTCGTTTCACAACAAAGTCTCCCGGTCACCGCAACCCCACTGGAGGCCAGAGCCGGCCGGGCGGCCCGGGGCAGGGGCGGGAGCACGGCCGCCGGGGGCGAAGGTGGGAAGGGAGCGCGCGAGGGGAGGGTGACCGGCGACAGGGGGCCGGCGGCTGGACTTACTCGGGTCACAGCTTCGGCGACGCGGGGCCGAGGAACCGGTTCTTCCAAAACCAAACCGAAAATGGGTAACGGAGAGGCCGGGGCAGCGCTAAGAGGGGTTCTGTGTCGGTGTTGAGGGCCCAAACGGCTCTGGCTTCCAGAAATTCGAGCCAGTCGAAGCTTTTTTCTTTCTTTCCTTCGGAAATGCGCCTGTGCCTCCGGGTCGCGGGGCGCCGTTGGCGCGGCTCTGAGCGCGCAGCGACGCGGTGGCCGGCGCTGGCGAGGGGAGCCCTCTTCCCGGCACCCCGGTCTTCCCAGTACCCCCTTCCCCGCCCTTCCCCGCCCCCCTGCCCGGGCCCCGACTCCCCTCGGCGCCCGAGCTGGAGCCTGGGCCTGGTGCCCACGCCCCGAGGGGTGGCTCCGACGCCTGGGCCCTCGCAGTGTTTCCACTGAGGCACGGGGTGGTAGCGTTTGCTCTGTTAACACGGGGGAGATGGGTGTGCAGGAGGTAGCCCCGAAGGAAAGGTGGGTGGAGTGACACAGTGGTTTGTTTGTTTGTTTTCCTGGTGGTGTGGGGAGGATATAAAGCAATAAGCCATCAGACTGAAACTTATCAAAACATCCGGTATCAAATAATTTTGCAAGTGGTCTTAAAATTACGTACTGTTCTTAGAGCTAGGGAAACCGAGGCAAAGAGCGGTAAGTGGATTCCCCAGAATCGTGCATGGGGGCCTGGACGAAACGTCCACGTCTAGCCCAGTATCCTCGCTACTAAATGTTTTGTCTTTCTTGGCATCAAGGAACCCTTTGGGAGGGTAGGGGAAAGTTCCTGTCACCCCTAAGTTCTTTTGCATCTGTGACTCAAGAGGGGCCAGAGAGACTCTTGATTCAACGCGTAAGGTATTTCAGCATTGGATGAAGCGTCCATTACAGGCCGGTAATCTGAGCTACTCCTTCTTCGGGAACTTCCTCTTACTTGATTAGGATCCAATCACAAGCAGCGAAAGATATGCAAATACTTTGATGATTTGCTCTTATAAGGACTCATCGCCTCCAGTGAGCCTTCAAATGTTTGCACTTCTCTCTCCCTCTCATATGAAATCCCTTTCCCACCCCCACTCAATTATTCACATCAAATGAGATAATGTAAGCAAAAGGCCCTCGGAAAGTAGAAAGCAGGGCATGAATACGGGTATTATGGTACAGGCTCTTTTAGAATCAGCTAGATTCACACGCTTTGCTATTGTTTCTATCAGTCATCGAGTATCTGTTGACTTGTAGTAGGTACTATGAAGCTCTAGTCAGAACAATGAGACCTAATCCTTCACCTTCAAAGACCACAGATTATAGATTGGAAGATAAAACCAACACACAGGAGATAATTGGAAATCTACACAAAGACTGATTTTTGATCTTAACTGTTGGATGTTTATATGTAGGCAGACCCGGAAACTTTTCAAAACACGCCATGTGTGTTGGGTGAAGAGGACTTCCGGTAGAAGTCAAAGCATTGCTAAATTATGTTAGCCCAATGAGACCCCAATACCTTGTCCAAATAGAAACATTATCCAAACCAGCCAGTTGTTGAGGATGGCTTTGCCTTTTTGAATTCATTGCTTATCATTTCTACCCATTCACAAATATAAGGAATTTCTATAACATAAAAAAGCAAATCTAGAATCTCTTAAAGCATATGTGATCAAAAGTATTATTTCAGGAGGGAGCAAACAATAACCCAAAACTACCAAATATGTGTCTGCTAAGAACTCACCAAAGACAATGAAAGTTTCTCTTGTCAAAAACGACAGGCTTGTTATTTATTTGAAAATCATATTTTGAAAAATCAATGTTATTCAGAAGTAACATATAGTCTAAAATGTTTATGTTTTAATACAAGGAGTCTTTTGATCCTTAGCTCTGGTATTTTCTTAAAATACATATATAGAACAACTTTCAACCCAAATGTCCTATCATTTTAATTTTTTAACTTCTGGAAACCTAGATTCACATGGCCTTTGGATAAAAACAGATCTAAATTTTGTACCAGTTTCTGAATTTGAAAGTGTGGAGAATTATTTCATTATTGCTCTTTCAGAAATGCCATGTGTTTAAAATATTGGCCATCCTAGATTCAGAAGATAGAGTCATGTTTAGACTTTTCTTTTAAGGAAAATTGTTATTTGGGCAAAGTACATTTATTTTAGCACAGTATACAAATTCTTCCTATTCTCCAAAACGGGAGTAGCAGGAGCCAATTTATCGAGTATAATGTATTCCAGACACTTGCTGGAATAAACAATGTTCTTGAGCCCCTCAGATGCACAGCCAGTAGGGAGCTGTTGACTACTTGAGGTTTTTACACATCTCTCAGCCAAAATCAGAAATCCAAATCCCAAATCAGTCACAGGCACATGGTGTGGATTTACAGTCCTGCCTGGGCATAGGGTCACAATCTGCAAATGAATTATACCACCCAAGATAGGTTTATTTTTGACATAAAATATACTTATTTTTTTCATTTGACATGAATGCAATTATGAATAAAATTTTCAGTAAAAGCTTAAATGTCCTTTGCAACGCCAAGCCAAAACCCAATAAAACATATATTCACAATTCTCCATTTGAGAATATATATGAGAGTCTATATTCATCTATTGATGTGTATATAGAGATATATTTATTTGTTGAATTGCCATGTGAGTAACTAGTAAATGCCATAAGGACTCAATTATGTATCTGTTAGTTTATATTGGACTTCGAACATTCAGCTGTTTACATGTCATAAAATGCTAATCCTAACTGCTAGCCTAAACTACACTGTGCACAATAAAGAAATGACAAAGTTTTTTGTACAAAAAGGCACAAAAATTCCTTAAGTGTAGAGTTATCCTGTGGCTTATGGCATAAATATAGAACACATGTGACAGAAATGTACATTGATATCAAAGTTTCACATACAGATCCACAGAAGGCAGAGGGCAAAAATCAACAGGAGTTTTGTAGTTCTCTGAGTATTTGTATTCTGCCTATACTGACAGGTATGTTATGACTAGCCCTGATTCAAAAGACTTTTCTTTCTTTCTCTTTCTCTCCCTTTCTCTCTCTCTCTCTCTCCCTCTCTCTCACACACACACACACCACGTTTTTAAAAATTCCTTTGTTATTTAGTTTGGCAATGTAATTTCATATAGAGAAACTTGTCAAATGCGTCTAATGGGAGTTTTCATAAGGAGGATGAAGATCCAGCCCACAAGTTTAAATCAAGATTTACCCCTAAGCATGGGGGAGAGAAGACTGGACCATATGGGAACAGCCAAGAGCGAAGCCAAGTCTCCAGGTGTGAGTTGCAAATGCTCTTATGTACAGGAACCAGTTAAAGAAACTTCTAAAAGACCAGTCACTTTCCCCACACTGGCCTCTCTTCTTTCACTCAGTTAAATCACTTAGTACTGTCAGGAACCATGTTAATTCCTTCAGTGTAGCGCGCACCTTGCTGAAGAGCAACAACAAGGCCCTAGAAATAATAATACCAAAAAAACTTACACACAAGACTCACGGCATGGTCCCTATACTCCAGGACCTTTATATTATAAAAAGTACCTGTGCTTTTTAGTTTGCTGGACTAAATGCCTATTGCTCCCCTAAAAAAACGTGTGAGAGAAACCAGGGAGAAGTCTATTCACTACACAGGAACTTATTACATGAACCATAAATTTTTGACTTTTCCATCCAATTTCTTGTTACATTAGGATTGGTTTTCTAAACCATTTATTGTTGACTCATGTCAGGAAATACATTTCCCCCTATTAAGACTTCTAAAAGGACATCATCAAATGCTTTAATCACACCAGGGATTTTGGAGGTATGCAGTGAGAGGACCTGGGGTGGAGGGAACAAGTTTAAGTTTACTTTCATCCTTACGCATTCCAGCTTAGGACACCAACTGAGGGGTGCAAGACTAGGATTCTTGGCCAGATTTCTACTAAAGCAAAGACTTGGGATAATTTTCAGGTGATGTTTTACCCATATCCTTTGTCTCATAAATAATTACTATGGTAAACTTAATTGTATATTTCACTAATTAAAAAAGAAAAAACCCACACCCGTTCTGTTGATCTTTTCTTTTTAGGTGAATCTTCCAAAGTGATTGAGATGTAATCCTTCTGCATATTTAACTAACTTGCCTGTTTTTTCTTCTCTTCTTATCACTTTTCTCTCTTGGCATATATATGCTTTTCATTGTCAACTACTGTTATAGATGGAGATTTCCTGAGCCTCTAGTTTTCTTTTATCCAGATCATTCTACTTATTAACATATCTGTTTGTGAGCTGCCTTTACCTTTATAAAGAGAGGATATCTAACAAGTGTTTTGGGGGAATATGATTCCTCAATGTGGAAATCACTTGTTTCTCCCTCCACCCCAAAGGCAGTGGCTTGACTGTTCCTTTTAAGTTCCTATAATATCACATGACAAACAAGCATCAGATTTATTCTTCTTTCTCACAACTAGGAAATTTAAGAAATAGCACCTCTTCCTCCAAGAATAAAATTGCAGGTGCATTAAAAATATATATATATCCAACATAATTGTTCTTCCAGTGTAGTTTAGAACAGAACTGCATGCTTCATAAGTAAACTCTAATGGCCAGGAGAATGGAAATATCTGGGAGTTTGACTCATGAAGAGTATGGAGTTGGACCTCTAGTTTATGACTTCTAGATTATATTTCCCCAGACATACTACTTGTACTTATCTAGGTTAAATCTCATTTGCTATTTCCTGACCATGTATTTGGCAGATAGCTGATAGTACTTTTATTGACTTTAGGTTTACAGTTGTAAATTACTGTTGAACTTTTTAAAAATCTATTCCATTTTGTGAGTTCTGTCATCATGCAAAACTAAAACTAAGCAGGTACACTCTGATTTCAGAAAGCCCAGGATAAGAATGCTTGGATTCACTGAAAAGATGTAATATAAAGGGTTATTCTATAAAAGCATAGATTGTGGGCTGAGGCCCATTTAGACGAAACAATCAGCTCTCTATTGGCCGACAATACGCCTGAAGAATAGCACCAGAGGTAGCTGTAAAGATAATTTTCAAACTGCCTTGCCTTGCATGCCAAACCAAGCACCATCTAAGTGCCAAATTTAGTGCCAAAGGAGTAGTGAAAAGGAAAAAGCAAACAATCCACTGTTCGGTAAGCATAAAATATTTAGAGTGAGAAAAATTATGTTTCCAACACTGTAATTGTCTTTATTTCTTAACATGTAACAAGAGGCACTGAAGAGATGTTCTTGGTAATGAAAACCTAACATGTCCTTGAATATTAGATATTCAGAGAGCTGAACCGCTGATTGAGGTTGACTTCTTTTGTTCCTGTTTTTGTTTATGTCTGTTTTTTCCCTTTGTTTTGTTTTATTCTTTGCCTCCATGTGGTTTCTCTCCTAACACCAGACATTTTGTTTGCTTGCTTTGTTTTGGTAGGGTACTCTATTTTATCTACCAAATGTTTGATAGCTTAAGCTATTCTTCAAGGAACAACACTTTACATTGCTTTGTGCATCATTTAAACCAGTGCTTTTACATGATATTATATCTATATGTTAACTGAATCACAGCCAAAACCCATGATGTTTATAGTGAGTATGCAAGGAAGGAATCTAACAGATAAATTTCATCATTCAGTTTTCAGAACACACAGCATGCTGACTGACAGGTCATGGCCATTTTCCTCTAAAAATCTTTGTCCCAGGATTTCATGTGTTAATTTGCTGTAGATTCTGAAGAAAATGGCGAGCCCAATAATTTGCCTAAATCTAACACGATATAGATATTTCCCTTCAAATCATAAAATTGATTTATGTAGGCAAGAGGAAAACTCAAACCACTTCACAATCAGCTAAGGAAACCACTGGTGATCAGCTGGGGCAAAATGTTTGTTGGCGTGAAAAAGGAGTTATTCTTCCGCATGTAAGAAAACAAGATCCCTGTGGTCACTGCAGTGTGACTGCTTATAGCAATTTTTTCATCTTTGTTGTTAATGTAAAATTTCGCAGCAGCTTCAAGTCACTCATTCAATAGGTTTGGGTGTTGTTCCAGCAACACGGGGAATACTGCAGTTCAATCACATGCAGTGACATCGTCGGAGGCAAAACGTACGCACAGAGCGTTTACCTGTACCCTGTGTCGTTGAAAGTGGATTTCCAGCGAGGCCAGACACAGGCGGGGATGAATGTCTGTTGACATTTAAACGTGGGCTAGAAATGCTAATCGAACCGTTTGCCTCGGAAAGAGGGGTTCACTGTTCAAGAAATACTGCGAATGTGGCTGCAAGGAGCTCATTTGACGTGAAAACTGAGCTAGGAAGCCTGAGGAGAGGGACAGACCGAGAGAGTCTGGGGTCGCGCGGGGTCTGTGGCGACGTGGGAGGAATCGCAGGACCAGAGACCGTGGAAAGACTTGAGCCCGGTTCAGATAGTTAAGCGAAATTCACCTCAGGTAGGAGGATTGTCTTTGTCGATTTCGCCTTCACATTACGGAAGTCTAGCTCCTTTTCGTAAGACTCGTCTTTTTCCTCCAGCCCAGGACGCTGCACATTTGCATTTGAGGCAGTCTCGGAAAAGCCCCCGGAGACTCCGGGTTGCTGGTACTGAGTGCAGGCGCGTCCGGTCGCTCTGCCTGCTGGCTCTGCAGTTCGATTTCAGGCCCTTTCCCACCCCCACCTCGGCATTGTTTTTCTGACTACTTGAGAGGAAAAAAACAAAAACTATCTAAGAAACTCGAGAAGAGACTGTGGGATGTAGAACCGCACACGTGGTCCTGAAAATTGGATAGGAGGATGGGGGAGGTGAGGAGGAGAGAAGTGAAACTAGAAATTATGGTACAGCTGTAGAATTCGAGAATCTCCCTTCTTCTTTCCCAATACATATTGTTTTTGGTTCTTCACAGCTGCACTTATCCAATAGAAGTGGAAGAGGGACAGCGACGCGTCTACGGAAATAAATGTAGGAGCAGCATCCGCGGTGGGGATTTTTCCGGGAAACCTCAGAGAGAGATCCTGTTCCCCGGGCTGTTTCCAAGTAGGAGTAGATTATTTCCCCCAAAGTCTATGAACAGTTCCTTTGTCCAAATCCAAGATACAGAAATGCATAGTCTCCCTTAAACAAGACATTCGAATTTCATTTATTTAGAGAGACCTGAAGCCCTCAAGTATCAGAGAAGTAAAGATGAAAAGACATCTCTTTAGGATATATTTTGGGTGGCTAAACAGGTAGGCAGATGCGTGAAAGAGAGTGGTTTTCTTCTGGAAGCTGTTTTGCTTCCAAATGTACCTTCTACTTGCTAAAAGTATATATGATTGTAAATAGGATCTAAAGACAAACTTTGGTCAACGTAGATGCACCATTTGATCAATAAAATCGAACACAAATTTTCTTTGGGAAGGAAAGGTAAATCAAAGTGCTACCGCTGATATCTCAATCAAGATTTAAGAAAAATTATTGCCTCCATAAGGACGTTCAGTTTTGTTTTGCTTTCCTAACATGTCTTGAATTAAACAAAACATGTTAACAAGATTGTAACGAAAACTCTGCATGATGTAAACATTCAAAGAAAGAAATTCTAGATTGATTATATTCTGGGACCGCAAAGATTTTATTACTAGATATCGCTGAAGCAGTGGAACCAGAGGCCGTGAAAGTAGGGCTCCTAGGGGGGATGGGATGGGAGAGGGGAAGACTTTGGAGAACTTTCCCCCAATTAAAAAAAAACTCCATAAGATGTAAATGCGATAAATTGAGCTGAATTTTATTTTTCCAGGATTAAAATACGTATTCAGTAGGTTTTGAGGGCCAATTGCCAATTCATGAATGTATCGGAATAAAAACTCAAGAGCAAAAGCCAGATGCCTGTGGTTTATGTAAACTACATAAAATCACGGGGTTTTCATATTTAGATGGATCATGGACGGATATAAAATGATAGATAAAAAATCAGTTGTTACGGCTTGTCGTGGATTTTCAGGTGCTTATTAATTGTCCTAAGTTTCCAAATGTTTTCATTTACAAACACTTGTCTAATATTTTAAGTTTCTGAAACTGCAACAGGCACCATTTCCTTATTTCCCTTCTTATAAGTACATGGGAAGAGAACCAAAGAAATACTTCTAAGTGAAGCGCGTCCTTGCTGCCTGATCTCAGAACAATGGGAAGTGTTTGGCCACTTCTGCAAGGATGCTGGGTGTGGGGGGAGGAGGTGAGGGGACTTCAGTTGCCGGCCGTGGTCCCACCTCCTTAGCAGGCTTTGAATAACGCCCATCTAAGCACCATTCTTGGGGTGCAAGGAGGGAAAAGGAGAGCGCTCGTTGGGGTGGGAGAAGTAGGAAGTGGGGTGTGAGGGGCTTTCTACCCCGTCCTGGTGAGGAGGGTGTATCAGGAAAGCCCTCTGGGACTGAGGGGCCCCCCGCAAGGTGAAGGAGGTCTGCCTCGAGGCCCGCCGGTGGTGCGGGCGCCTCCGCTGCGGTTCGCTCCTGCCAGCGGTGGCTCTGGCCTTCCGCGCGCCCGCCGCAGCCGCGAGCGACCGGGACTGGGAAACCCGCTCCCTCCCCGGCGGCGCCTATTACCAGCAGCTGCTTCTGCTTAGCCCTGCGAGGATCAGTTTGCCCGAACCCACGGCCTCTCACTGGGCTCCATCTCCTCCCGCCCCTCCCTCCCCTTCCCTTCCCTTCCCCGCCTCCCGCGCCAGCTTCGCAGCGGCCCGGCGCGTCGACGCCGCGGCGCAGACCCGCGCGCAGGTTCCGAGCTCCGGGATGCGGCAGCTGGGGGAGGGAGCGCGAGGGATGAGCCAGGAGGACCACGAGGCTTTAAGCCCACCGAGGGAGGTTAGAGGAAGGCTCAGCGGCGGTGATGTTAGGAGGCCGCAGGCGGGAAGGGCGCCGGGCTAGGCTCGCTGGAGACCGCTGCCTCTCACCCGCCGGGGCGCGCCGAAGAAGGCGCGGGAGGCCTGGGCGAGAGAGGGGGGCCCGGGCCCTGCCCGCCACCTGTAGCGTCGGGGAGATCGAACGCGCGGAAAGAGTGCGGGGCGCTGCTGCCCCGGCGCGGGGCCCCGGGGGCTCGGGAACAGCCTGCCCGCGCCGGCACTGGGAGCGCGCGCTGGGACCCCCAGAGGCACGGCTCGCCGGGGCGGCCCCCTCCCTCGTCCTCGAACTCCACTTTCAGCCTGAGCTAGAAACAGACACCCGAGAGGCGAGAACAGGCGCTCACAAAGGTTCGATGGAAACCGGGACCGGAAAGCCAACGCTGGGGTTGCGGGTGGGGGGGCGCCGCGATGAGCGCGGGACCCAGGGCTCGGCTCTGCAGCGCCGGGCGGCGCAGGCCCGGACCCGGCCACCGCGGTGGTCCTGGCTCCACGGGCTGGAGTCGGTTCTCCTCCCAGCGCCGGGCGAGAGTGGGACCCCGGGACGCAGCCAAGAGTAGCCCGGTGAGGACTGGCCGAGCCCCTGGCCCCGGGCTCGAAAGGGGCCTGATGCCGGCCGGCTTGCTGCAGAGGCCTGTTTTGACACCGAGGACGGTCAGATAAGTAAGAATACGCTTCTGAAGAGAGGTTGCACCTAGGCGTGCGGTAGGATTTTGGAAAACAAGCCTGCGGGGGCTGCGATGACTTAGATTCCCGCACCCTCGCACGGCTGTGTTTTTCCGGCATAGCACAATAGTGTCTTGCCAGCCTAGAAGTGACCGAAGCAAAGGGCCTATCGGGTCCTTCTCCCCGCCCACCGCCGGGAGTAGGGGGCTCATCCGTCAGCGGAGGGCACACCCATTCGCGCCTGTGTCATATTTGACAGCTGGAAGGGATCTCAGTGACCTTGTAGTCATCCAACCCTGCAGCTGTATGGATGAAGAAATGACATTCCGAGGGGTCAAGTGACCAGTCCAGGATGACACGGCTGTATGCCCAGCCTCTGGAATAATGCCTAGCGCGGGGCGAGCCACTAGTCAATGTGTGTTCAGTGAATGAACACCCAGCCAGGTTGGTCGAAGACCCGGGATCCGAACCGAGGTCGGACTCCCAGTGCATCTTCATTAACCGAAGCGTAACCACGTGCCAGGCCGTTTCCCGCCCAATCCTGCGCGCTCCAAGGCCAGGCTACAGCATCCCCAAACCCAGATGCCCCTTTGCCCACAGATTCCGGCGAACGGAGCCCTTCGCTCTCCTTTACTGATCTCTAAGAAGCCGCGATCTCCAGCCCCGACAGTACCCCCTCCTCGGTTTTCATTCCGCAGTTCTGCGGGCTCTGCTGTGGTCAGTATCATTTCCTCAGCATCAAGAACTGCCGCAGCAGAAAATGACAAGGAGTAAAATCTCTCTCCTCGGTCTCCTTTCTCCTTTAGGAATACCACCCTGCACCCCTGTTTTTCCGGCGACCTTAACCTCGGCCAAGGTCCGTCCCAGGGCAGGGTTGGAGCTTTTAAAGGTCACCTGGGGAGGCTTTAGCATCCCTCCCAACACCCCCGCAGTGAACATACAATCTAAGTGGAAAATAAAAACCTGTGTGCAGTAAGTGCCTCACAGCTTGAAGACCCTCTGTCCCCCAACTCCCAGCCACACTCCAAGCCAATTGTTGCCCTGAGCTAAAGCCTCCTAGAATTTCTGGGGCCACCACTACTCTGGGGGAACCGTGGGACACAGTCCCGGGAGGAAAGGTGACCAGGCGCGGGAAAGTGCGCAGGAGCCCGGACCGTCCGTCCACAGGGAGCGGGCGGAGCTGGACGCAGTCAAACGACGCCCAGTTACCACTGACGGGAGAAACACCTTTGCGAAGGCGCTTGAGAGGCTGTGATTCCTCTCCACCAAGTGCCACCTGAAG